>NW_027365220.1:0-129658 GCF_046119375.1 Phyllobates terribilis
TGATGATATTGTTCCTCCAGTTACTGACATACCTCTCCTGACCCTCGTCTAGCATCCTCCTGATTCTGACTTTTGTCAGGCTGCTGTGATTGGTATTTTGGTCTGGATGGGTTTGGGTGAGCTGTTGCGGGGGTCTTGGTTCGTGTGGACCACCTAAATGTAGCAGGGCTTTATGGTGATGGGAGCTTGGACTTATCACTATGTAGGACAGCGTCCTCTTCAGAACTGCTAGGTGTAGAGGGAATCTGCCAAACTCAGTCCGACAGGCACTGTTGGTGGTGCTCCGATGGATCTGGAGAAGGTGCTTACAGAATTACAGGTGGAATATTTCTGTTGGGCTGAAATCCCACCTTGACCAGTCTGAGTATGTGTGAGGACCCAAAATTTCGCTACTATACAGAAGGATTGGGGCGATGATGGCATAGAAGATTTTTAGCCAGACCTTCACTGGTGGCTTCAGATGGTAGAGTTTCCTACGGATGGCATCGAAGGTTTTGCAGGACATGTTCTTCAGGGTCTCTATGGCTTGTTTGACGATCCCCGACTGGTGAATTTCCAGGCCCAGGTAGGTGTATTTGTCCGTTCCTGTAAGAGTACAGTTGTTTAGCACAAATGAAGGATGCTGGTCCGATTTTGGCTTTCTCCTCTGGAACACTATGATGTTGGTTTTATTTGGGTTGATTGGTAGTGCCTACGTGGAGCTGAATTTCTCCAATATTTTCAGGTAGTCTTGGAGGTCTTTTTCGGTTGGTGACAGCAGCAGTAGGTCATCTGCATACAGAAAGAATTTCACCTGGGAGTCATGGAGTGTGAGACCTGAAGCCGTGGAGGATTCCAGAGCAGTGGCCAGCTCATTGTTAAAGAGAGATGGACTAAGGCTGCGTGCCCACTATGCGTTTTTCAAGCATTTTTGATGCGGAAATTCCGTAGCGAAAACGCTAGCAAAACGCTTTGTAATCAGTGCCCCATGATCCCCAATGAAAATCTGCATGTTCTGTGCCCATGCTTCGGAATTTTCCGCAGTGGATATTCCTTGCGGAAAAATCCGCAGCATATCCTTTATTTGTGCGTTTCCACATGCGGATTTGAGGTCCCAATGCATTTGAAAAACGCAAGTCAAATCCGCATGTAAAAATGCTTCAAAAACGCATCAAAAACGCGTGTAAAATCCGCAAGGGTTTTTACTGCCAAGAACATGCAGAAACGCTGCGGAAATTTTCTGCTTCAATTCTGCAACGCGGGCACATAGCCTTGCGCTGCAGCCCTGTCAGGCACAGCAACTCTGCTGGAAATCAGCCGTTCTTCTATTGATCACACGCACGCTTGCAACGGTTTACGGTGTAGGAGCTTTTGATGACATCATATGTCTTTCCTCCTATTCCTCTCTCCAGCAGTTTCAGGAACAGGCCCGAGTGCCATACTGAGTCAAAGGCCTTTTCAAAGTCTACAAAACAGGCATACATCTTCCCATGTTTTATGTTGTGGACATGGCTCTGAATAAGGCTGTGCAGGGTGTAGAGGTGGTCAGTAGTACGGTGGGTTAGCATGAACCCTGCTTGGCTTTTGCTGAGAATGTTGTGCTCGGTGAGGAAACTTAGGATCCTCTTATTCAGGATGCTGTTCAACAGTTTTTCCAGGTTGCTGCTGACACGTATGCCTCTGTAATTGACAGGGTCATACCTGTTCCCACTCTTGTGGATGGGAGTGATGAGGCTTTGGTTCCAGGTATAAGGGAAGTATCCAGCACTCAGCACTATGAATAGTTTAACCATTGCAGCCTGTATTTCTGGTGGGCTGTACTTCAGCATTTCTGGTGGGATTCCATCCAGGCCACTGGCTTTTCTACACCTAATGGAAGAGATTTTCTCTGTAACTTCCTGTAATGTAATTAGTGTATCCAGAGGGTTTTGGAAATTTTTGACTTTTTCCTCCATTGCCTTTAATTTTGCCGTTATGTTTTTCTGTTCTTGGCTTACTCCTTCCTTTGAGATGTCTTTATAGACGTCTATGAAATATTGGAGTCAGATGTTGCCGTTTTGGATATGGATGTTGTTTTTTCTTGTTTTTTGTGCCCATGTGGTTCAATAGCTCCCAGAAGGAGTTGTCTTGGAGGGCGTCTTGGAGTTGGTTATGTTTTGTAGAGATGTAACTCTGCTTCTTCCTCCTGAGGATTGTTTTGTACTGCCTTTGTATGGTTTCAAAGGCATCCCTTACACCCGGGTGGTTGGGGTCTCTGTGTTTCTTGTTTGAGGCTGTTCTCAGGATCTTCCGTACGTCTTTGCATTCTCTGTCAAAACAACCATTGATCGGTTTTTCTTTTGGCCTCTTGTAGTTGACTTTTTTAAGGTCGGATAATCTGACCATGGTTTAGAAAATCATTGAGGTCTTTTGCAGCTTGACTCACTCCCTCTGGGTTAGGCTTGTAGTCGTAGTTGTAGAAGTGGTGGAGCATCTCCTGTATTCCAAGTCTGCTTGGAATCTCTTTGTATGTTATTGCCGATGTCTTGGACCATTTACAGGATGGAGGCAGGTTGAAGAGTCTACTCGGCTGAGGTTGTTGTTTGGATAGTTTCTATGTAGATTTAATGTACAGAAGAAGTTGGCTGTGATCTGACAGGTGCGTTTGTGGGGTGACTATAAAGGCGCTGATATTTGCCAGGTATATATCTGTAATGGCATAATCTACTACACTCCTTCCTACATGGGAGTTTAGTGTACACCTTCCTAGAGAGTCTCCCTTGGTGCGGCCATTAAGAATATGAAGTCCTAAACTTCTACATAAGCTCAGGAGCTTTTTTCCACTTTTGTTGACTGTACGGTCATAGCTGTTTCTCTCTGTGTGTACTGAGTCATGGCCATCAGTCTGTGCTCCAAATATATAGATGTTTCCATCCGTGGTCAAAAAGTCTTTTTCTCTCCCTGTTTTTGCATTGAGCTCTCCAAAGATGAGAACTTTGCCCAGGACCTGATAATGGTCTTCTCCTTGTAAGATCTCAAAGCTGTCTGGATTGAAGTAGGGTGACTCTGGTGGTGGTATGTAGGTGACGCAGAAGTAAACATCAGACTGAGAGGTGAGGATGGAGCTGCTGATTCTGATCCATATGTGGCTTTCTCCTCTATCACTGGTTTGATGTACTGGTGGAGCTCTTCTTTATATCAGATCAATATTCCTCCTGAGCAGCGGCCCTGTTTGATGTTTTTATTTTTCTGGGCAGGGACAGAGATTTCCCTGTATCCGATGGGTATCAGGGATTTGTTTTCAGCTCTAATCCATGTTTCCAGGAGGATCTGAATGTCTATAGGTTCAGTCTTTGTATAAAGTCGGGGTAATTTGTTTTACATCCAAAGGCCTTGGATGTTCCAGCTGCTGATTGTAAGTGAAGTCTTTTTTTTCTTCTATATACTTTGTGTATATATACCTTGGAATGAGTGTGGCTGTGTAGGACCCACCGCATTTCTGACTGGTTTATTAATGACGTTGGTTACATCCAGTCACATTAGTTTCCTGCACAATGTATTGAGCAGGGGCTTTATCTCCTCTATATCTCTAGTCTGCATACCTCGGCTCTGGATGCCTCTGTTTTGCATGTCTCTGTGTGTCCCCTCCATGGTGGTCTCTTCCTCTGATGGCTAGATTTTGGGTGAAGGGCTTTGTTTCCAGTTTCCTGTGATAAATTGGGGTTTCCTGTCTTTTCTCTGTTGGTGGTATTTCCATGGGATTTTGCTTGCTGTTGGATCCAGTCCTAGGGTCTCTGTTTAATACGACGTCCTTCAGTTCTTTGGCCAGAAGGCTGATCCTTAGTTTATTCAGGTGCTTGTTGTCATACAGGTGATGGTGATTTATAGAGTGTTGGGCCAGAGTCACGTCTGGCACTGACATTATTCTTGCTGTCAGATCGATGTTGATGCTCTGGATGGTTTTACTGGATACACCCTTTCTTCAGAGCAGAGGTGATTGAATGATTTTGCTGTCCGGGAATATTAGTTTTGCCATCATTGCTAGTTAGGTCAGTTGTCCTACAATCTGCTGGTGCTGGTCTGGCAGATTGTTTGTACCTGTGTGTATAATAATATGGTTTGGGTTGGTGAACCGTGTATTACTGATCACCGCTGTCAGCTGTCCAATAGTTGCACAGTGGATTTTATTGACCCTTTTTCCTGGGAATAGCCGCAGTGTATGCAGGTACTTCCCATTTGAGTCCAGGATTAGGACGGTATAATGACTTTGTGGGTTACGTGGATGATGCTGGGGGTCTGTGCTGGAGATTTTGCTGGTGACAGGTTCTCTTCTCTCTTCTATCGATCTGATTTCTGGTTCCCTTTTTTATTAGTTTCAGGTTCCTTCCAGTGGCGTACATAGAAACCATGGGGCCCCATAGCAAAAGTCCTAATTGGGCCCTCCCTTCTCTCTCGGTGGAGTAGGTGGGGTCATGGCGCATAGGAGAAGTCACAGAATGGCATGCCTCATAAATTAAAAAACAGAGAGGGACATATATTACGGCATATACAGTGCAATTTTGCTCCTATTGAAGACCCTTACTGTTATCACTTCCTTTTTATGGCCCCACAAAGTATGATGCTTCCAAAAATGCATCTAACACATTGCATGATACACACACAGTACATTGACCCCATTGTCTCCAAAACAGTATGACAGCCCCACAAGTAAATACGTCCACACAAAATGAGACACCCATATCACCTCGAACAGTATAATAGCCCCATCAGTACAATTCCCCCAACACACACTGTATGTGCGCTCCCTCAATGACCCTCACCATAGAGTATGATGGCCCCCTATAAGTACTGACTGATAAAAGGAAAATACTACTTGCCTAGACATGTTCCACTCTTGCGCTGCTCCGCTCTGTGCAGCTTGTGGACTGAGGCTGACCCATCCGCTGCCAGTGTCACGCGGTTACCGTCACAGGTTGGAGTCAGGAGACCTCAGCGCCGGGCGACTCCTGCTCCAGCTCAGAGAAGAAGCACTTCTCCGTCATTTTAAATGTATTTAATGTATTTATTTTATTCTTATTTTTACACCAGGACACAGTGGGAGCCGCCTACTACTCTCAACATTGTCCCCTGCTGGCTCTGATCACAGAGCCGGCAGAGAACAATGATGAGAGCAGCATTCAGCACCCGGCGCTTGGGAACAGCGCAAACTGTACAGTGATTCGCAGGCGCCGGTACGTGTCACTCTGATGACACGTGGATGTCATCCACGTGTCATCAGTGTGGGACGTTTTGCGGCCCATGCAGCATGAAAAAAACGGACATGTCACCGTGTTTTGCCCACGGACGCATGGATCGAGGAAACACACTGTGTGTGTATGTGTCTCCGGTACGTGTGGAAACGGTCACCACATGTACCAGACACACTGACGTGTGAAAGAGGCCTAAGTACGCATATATTTGCAGAGACCTATCAGTCACTGCTGCCGGTGGTGAGAAGAGACCAGGGACCTGCCTGTCTGACTAGTCTACAGCACAGCTCTGTCCCCGGCTGAATAGAGTATCACACATAGATTAGATAGATAGAAACATGTCAGTCACATATATAATAAGTACAGTGATAGTGTTGGTTACTGTACTTGTCATTTAGTGTAGAGGATTTATTTAAAAATATAATAGTGTTTTCATGCACCGTCTCTTTAAAAAAGCCGGCCGGCAATTCAGCATCTGTACCCGACAATTTAGAATAGAAGGAATAGAGAATCATACATAGATTAGATAGATAGAAACATGTCAGTCACATATATATGAAGTACAGTGACAGTGTTGATTACTGTACTTGTCATTTAGTGTTAAAATAAAGGATTTATTTAAAAAAAAATTGGCGTGGGGTTCCCCTTAATTTTAGGCTCTAGCGGAGGTTAAGCAGACGGCTGGGGCAGATGTTTGAAGCCTGGGAAGGGGGTAATACCCACGGAGCTTCCCAGGCTACTAATATGAGCCCCCAGCTGAATACCTAGCCTTTACTAGCTATTAAAATGGGGGACCCCCTCAAAAAAATGACGTGGGGTCCCCCCTAATTTAATAGCTAGCAAAGGCTAGGCAGACAGCTGGGGGCTGATATTAATAGCCCAGGAAGGGTGCCATGAATATTGGCCCGCTCTCAGGCTAGAAACACCAGCCGTCAGCCGCCCCAGAAATGGCACATCCATAGGATGCGCCAATTCTGGCACTTAGCCTCGCTCTTCCCACTGCCCTGTAGCGGTGGCAGTGGGGTAATAGGGTTGGGGTTGATGTCAGCATATAATGCCAGCTGACATCAAGCCCAGGTTAGTAATGGAGAGGCGTCTATAAGACACCCCCATTATTAACCCCATAGTCAAAGTTAAAAAAAAAAACACAAACACCCAGAATAAAGTCCTTTAATTGAAATAAACACACAATTCTTTATTGTTCTAAATTAAACTCTACTTACCATCACGCCCATTCCAGCTGAAGCCAACGATCTCCTGCAATAAAAGAAAAATAATAAAGCAACCTCATCCTTACCTTTCCATGGTTCCCAGGACAGCTTCAGTTCTGCTACATCGAGATGACAGGCTGGACCGCAGCAGAATGCTGCCATCCAGCCCGTCATCTCGCAGACACTGAGAAGCGCAGGCATGCTTGCGCTCCTCAGTGTCTCTCTGTGACGGCATCCAGATGAGCCGAATTCATGTCCAATGAACTCAGCTCACCTCATGCACGTCACTGACAGCGTGGGAGAATTCTCCTGCACTCAGCGCTTCAGCGTGAGAATTTTCCCACGCTGTCAGTGACGTGCATGAGGTGAGCTGAGTTCATTGGACATGACCTCACCTCATTCACGTCACTGACAGCGTGGGAAAATTCTCACGCTGAAGCGCTGAGTGCAGGAGAATTTTCCCACGCTGTCAGTGAGGTGCATGAGGTGAGCCGAGTTCATTGGACATGACCTCGGCTCATCTTTATGCCGTCACAGAGAGACACTGAGGAGCGCAAGCAAGCCTGCGCTACTCAGTGTCTGCGGGATGACAGGCTGGATGGCAGGGTTCTGCTGCGGTCCAGCCTGTCATCTCGATGTAGCAGAGCTGAAGCTGTCGTGGGAACCATGGAAAGGTAAGGATGAGGTTGCTTTATTATTTTTCTTTTATTGCAGGAGATCGTTGGCTTCAGCTGGAATGGGCGTGATGGTAAGTATAGTTTAATTTAGAACAATAAAGAATTGTGTGTTTATTTCAATTAAAGGACTTTTTTCTGGGTGTTGTGTTTTTTTTAAATACTTTACTAGAAATTCATGGTGGTCATGTCTAATATTGGCGTGACCCCATGAATTTCGGGCTTAGGGCCAGCTGATAATGCCAAGGTGGCCTTAACCCCTTTATTACCCAGTGAGCCACCGCACCAGGGCCCTGGATGAGTTGGGTACAGCGCCAGAAGATGGCGCTTCTATGAAGGCGCCATTTTCCGGGGTGGCTGCGGACTGCAATTTGCAGCCGGGGGGGGGGGGGGGGGCAGAAAGCTTGAGCCTCCCTGCGCTGCAGATTCCATCCCCCAGCTGCCTAGTTGTACCTGGCTGGACACAAAAATAGGGAGAAGCCCCACGTATTTTTTTTTTAAATTATTTCATGAAATTCATGAAATAATTAAGAAAAAAAGGGCTTCCCTATATTGTTGTGTCCAACCAGGTACAAATAGGCAGCTGGTGGTTGGGGGCAGCCCGTTCCTGCCTGCTGTACCTGGCTGGACACAAATATAGTGCGAAGCCCCACGTCAATTTTTTTAAAATTATTTCATGAAATAATTTTTTAAAAAAAGGGCTTCCCTATATTGTTGTGTCCGGCCAGGTACAAATAGGCAGCTGGTGGTTGGGCGCAGCCCGTTCCTGCCTGCTGTACCTGGCTGGACTCAAATATAGGGCGAAGCCCCACATCAATTTTTTTTAAATTATTTCATGAATTTCCTGAAATAATTAAAAAAAATTGACGTGGGACTTCGCACTATATTTGTGTCCAGCCAGGTACAGCAGGCAGGAACGGGCTGCCCCCAACCACCAGCTGCCTATTTGTACCTGGCCGGACACAACAATATAGGGAAGCCCTTTTTTTCTTTATTATTTCATGAATTTCATGAAATAATTAAAAAAAAAAATACGTGGGGCTTCTCCCTATTTGTGTGTCCAGCCAGGTACAACTAGGCAGCTGGGGGATGGAATCTGCAGCGCAGGGAGGCCCAAGCTTTCTGCCCCCCCCGGTGCAAATTGCAGTCCGCAGCCACCCCGGAAAATGGCGCGTTCATAGAAGCTGGATGCTGTACCTGGCTGGCATACAAAAATATGGCAAAGCCCACGTCAACATTTTTGGGAAAAATTAATTAAAAAATAAATAATAATTTAGGGACTGCATCTTTATTAACTCCTCAAATGTCATTTAGTGTTAAAATAAAGGATTTATTTAAAAAAAAATTGGCGTGGGATCCCCCATAATTTTAGGCTCTAGCGGAGGTTAAGCAGACGGCTGGGGCAGATGTTTGAAGCCTGGGAAGTGGGTAATACCCACGGAGCTTCCCAGACTACTAATATCAGCCCCCAGCTGAATACCTAGCCTTTACTAGCTATTAAAATGGGGGACCCCCCCAAAAAAATGACGTGGGGTACCCCCTATTTAATAGCTAGCAAAGGCTAGGCAGACAGCTGGGGGCTGATATTAATAGCCCAGGAAGGGTGCCATGAATATTGGCCCCCTCCCAGGCTAGAAACACCAGTCGTCAGCCGCCCCAGAAATGGCGCATCCATAGGATGCGCCAACTCTGGCACTTAGCCTCGCTCTTCCACGCTGCCCTGGTGCGGTGGCAGGGGGTAATAGGGTTGGGGTTCATGTCAGCGCCAGCTGCCATGAAGCCCAGGTTAGTAATGATGGGCGTCTATAAGACACCCCCATTACTAACCTACAAAGTGTTAAAATGAAAAAACACACTACACCCAGAAAAAAATAATTCATTTGAAATAAAACACACAATTTTATTTAATTCTTAGTTTACTAAAACAAAATAGTTACCTGTCCACGTTCCAGCGCTGATCTCCCATGCACAGCTGTCACATCTGGAGATGGTGACAGCTGTGCATGGCTGCTGTAAGCTCACACTGCCGGGAACACGTCCGCTCCCGGCAGCGGGAGCCACTGACTGAGGTCACCGGAGTGCATTCAGGCAGCGCAGCTCCGGAGACCTCCTTTACGGCACTGCTGTACCGTGGGAATTTCTCACGGTACAGCAGGGCCGTAAAGGAGCTAACCGGAGCAGCGCTGCCTGAACTCCGGCGAACCCGCTTATGCAATGACGGGGCTGCTTTACGGCCCCATCACTCTAGCGGCAGCAGCGGTTCAGAGCGGTCACATTCTATGTGGCTGCTCTAAACAGGAGATCATCGTGGGACACTCGTGGACTACTACGGAGGGGTAAAGATAAGGTTGTGGTTTATTATTTTATATTTTATTACAGGAGATCGATGGCTTCGGGGAATTAGGTGTCTAGGTGAGTATAGGTGTAGTTTTTTATTTTTTACTTTATTTTAGGTGGCGATCGGCGGGGACAGGTAATGTATGAACTAATTTATTGTAGGTAACCACTGGCCACCAATGACATGTATTTAAAATTTATTGGGGAAATAGTAGGGCACTTTAAATAACAGGATCAGGCTGATGGGAACTACTGCTCCCATCGAGCTGATCCTGCTGGCACGAGTGGACGGGGGACAGACATAGGCCGATGGGAGTAGTAGTGTCACATCGGCCTATGTCTGCCTGCACGCACACACCCGCACACACTCGCAGACATCGCACAGACACCGCAGACATCGCACAGACACCGCACACACTCGCAGACACACGCACAGACACCCCGCACACACTCGCAGACACACGCACAGACACCCACACACACCAATCATGACGGGCTGATCGTCTGGGAGGTGAGGCTGACCTGTGCGGCCGTGGGAAAGTTCATGTGAGTTCATGCAATGCAGTCAAGCATGAACTCACGTGAACCCTCTGAGGGCACCGCGGCTACTTCAAATGAACAGCTGATCAGCATCACCTGATACCTCAGCTGTTCATTTGAAATAACCGGCGGGAAAGCGCAGCACAGAACGGGAAAACCGGCGGTGAAGTCTTTTCACTGCCGGCTTCCCCGCCCGGGTCCTTCGCTCCCCGCTCCTTGGTGCTGAGCTCCCCGCCCGGTCCTAACTTACGATCGGGATGGGAGGTGGCGAGGGGAGCGGAGGATCGGGGTGGGAGGCTGCGGGGAAGCAGTATAGGGCTGTGTGATTGTTTAAAAGCCGGCGGCTTTTTACCGCCCGCCGGATTTTAAACGATCAGGAGAATTCTCCCACGCTGGGATGGCATTCTGATGACAGGCTGGATCGCAGCTGAGCGCTGCCATCCAGCTTGTCATCCTTCAGAGACACCGCAGAGCGCAGGCATTATGGGAACTTCCGATTCCGGTATTCGATATTGTAAAAGTATCGGAATTAAGTATCAGAATTCCGATACCGCGAATATCGGCCGATACCCGATATTTCAGTATCGGAATGCTCAAAACTAGTCACCACACGTACCAGACACACTGACGTGTGAAAGAGGCCTAAGTACATATATTTGCAGAGACCTGTCAGTCACTGCTGCCGGTGGTGAGAAGAGACCAGGGACCCGCCTGTCTGACTAGTCTACAGCACAGCTCTGTCCCCGGCTGCTAATAAAGTGTTTTTCCCTGAAATGCTGCAGTTTCAGAGTCAGACATACCTGGCTGGGATCATACAGCCGATGCCTGATACATGTGGCCCACTGTTTGGCAACGTTTATCAGGGTCACTTTAAATGCACCGTATTTATTTACCCCTATGTTCATGAAAAGGACATATTAATATTCATGCTATCCAAGTGTAAATGACATATTGATACTCATGCTAGAGCAACTCCATTTTGACTGCTTGCTTTAAAATCATGATATTATCACTCCTTGCATAACATACATTCTTTCTTTCTCTTCCCATGCAACTTTACACACTGACCTTTTCTTACAAGAACATTCTGCGAGACATCCTGTTCCCATTATCTGACTAGTCTGAGCCGGGATGTACGACCTTGTAAATTTCCAGCGTGCTTCAAACTAACAATAATATGACCATATATGTGTTTCCGTAATAATTGCACTAACATTGGCTCAAGCCTGTAGTACTGTAGTACGGCTGTAGATGATTGGACATTAATAAACTCAAAATAATATAAAATGCTAAGCAAAATAAACGAGATCAGAGATTCTTTGAATCCTCCCATACAGAGCATTGCCTCCGTTTGGTTTTCTGTGTATTGCGCAATCAACATAATAATTTGACACTCACTTGGTCAACCGTGAAGGGTTATTGCCCTCCCTCAAGATTCACATGTTGCACTTCAACCCAACCACAGGAGGCCTTTCTTAAACTAGTAATGGAGCTGAAATGCCACATATAACCATATGTAAATACATGGATACATGTGCATCACATACACATATGTACACAAATACATGGACATGACACGCACATTACACCTGCAGTTACCTTGCACATGATGCATGCGGCCCTGGACAGCAGTGGGGCCCTCACTTGCCAACTTCTTCCTGTGCTTCTGTCTTCTCTCTGGTGCAGCCTCCCCTCCTCCAGGGGCCTGACTGCAGAGCTCTCTCCTCTCTTGCTGTAATTGCAGAGCAGAAAGCAGAAGGGGAAGAGCGGAGCTCTAATATATAGAGCAGGGGACGCAGAGAGAGACGTGGCCATGCTGTAATGCTGTAAAGTAGTGATGTGTTGGTCGCGAATGATCCCACACAAAGAGCCGGCACCCCAGTGAGAGCCACTAACTTGTGGCTCTCACTGGGTGTAAAATTGAGGTGTTTGGCAGTTGTAACTCCGCCCACCTGAACCAAACTCAGCCCACTCTTCAATTTAATTGGCTAATTGTGAGTGGGCAGAGTTTAGGCTGTGGGTGGGCAGAGTTTCAACGGCATATATGTCATGTTAAATATGTGTTCAGCTATGGTGAACACATATTTAATAGGGATCCAAAAGAACCGACTCTTTTTGGTGAGCGGAGCCAGAAGATCCAGATCACCAAAAAGAGCCGGACTGTTGTGGTGAAGCCCGGAGCTGGTGGGCGGAGCCTCCTCTCCTGCTCTTACAGAGCAGTGAGTCATCCTCTGCACTGCAGGACACAGTGCAGCCAGAAGAGCAGAGGTAGATCCTTCTCCCTACTCCGGGCTCACCGAATCCTCCACTGGTTCTGACCGAGCCTGGTTGTTTTCAACAGTATCTGTACCCTGAGGATGCAGATACTGTTGAAATTGTGATGGAGGATGGAGGGGTCCAATGCTGTTTCACACCGTGCCCCAATGTCTCACGGGCCACATAGCAGCTGAGTGGGCTGCCTGTGTGGACGGTACGCCCGTTTCCTTCATGTTGTTAGGGTTATTTGGCATCTCGGCCTCCTGGCCGGTGGAGGTTACATTGTCTGCACTGCTTGTTTCCATGGTCCCCTCCTGGCTCAGATGTCCAGGTGTCTGTGGTTTTAGCTTTTCTATCTCCCGTCTCAGCCTGGCATTTTTTTGCTGCAGTTCACCCATTGCTTCTCTTCTATCTACCTTTCTCATATCTATCTATCAATCTACCTCATATCAATCTACCTCATATCAATCTACCTCATAGATATACCTTATATCTATTTACCTAACTATCTCATATCTATCTATCGTATTAGTAACCATCCTCCAAATCCACTTGTTCGGCCACTTTCTGAAAAGATTGGATAAGTCTATTTGGACACATCACGACTCATGGAAGAAATAAATCACACAATGACAGCACATCAATATAAAAAAACATTGTTTCATTATGAAGCTTACAACAGAGTGGCAAGTGACAATACATAAATATTAGAGATAATTCACACTTAGCTTTGGGTGATGACTATGTAGCACCCTGAGGATTCGGCTGCTACAGGAGTATTGCACCTCAACCCAGAGGTGTGATATTCCACTCCCGGGTAAGGAAGGAGTGTGGAACTGAGCTCAGATAGACTGCATGCACTACATACATCCCATTCCAGAGGAGCAGGCCGACGGCACTCCCACTTAGAAATGTGCAGGTGCGACCGAGCCTGTTCCTGGCTGGAGTGGGAGGGGGGAGGAACATCCCATGTAGTGTAGGGGCAGATAGGGGGAGCAGTCTGGGTAGTGGTAGGAGCTCATTGGGTGCTGGTCACCTGAGCTCACACATAGAGGGATATATAAGGAGGGCACCAACTAGGATCAGGGTCAGACGCAGAGAGTAAGTCAGATGCAGAGGACAAGCCTGCAGAAAGAGAGAGAAAGAAACAACAGCCCTGGAGAGAGAGTGGAGTGAAGAAAGACCCAGAGGGGGGACAAAGAAGGGACCCAAGAACCCAAATAAGAACACCGGGTGAGGAGTCAGCAGAAGGGTACCGGAACCCAAGCTGGTGGGGGTAAAGACATTCCCCAGCCAGAGACCGGAGACCGTGGGCAGTGTCTGTCACGGTCACCCACTACATTCACCCTGAAGGCACACCACATGGAGGGTCAGGGAACCTGAGGCCAAAGGTTGCCCAACAGAAGGCCCGAGGGAGCTGGATTTAGGTGAATCACTGGTGGGGACGGCTGAAGAAAGGACAGAGGGAGAGCTCAGGGCCACGCTCCGGACTTGTTTGGGGGTTGGCCGGATCCAGGACCTGGTGGACGCAGCACGGCTCGGGAGGTCACTTGGAGCTAGAGTGACCAGGAACATCTGCAGTAAGTAAAGACCCTTAACTGCACTACCCGAGTCTGTCATCATTACCGGCTGCACCGCACCACCACAACCCCCATCCTCTGCGCCTGTCCCCTCTGAGGCTATACCCCTCCCGTTGGGGGTTATCCCACCAAGCTGCGCATCCACCATCAGCCTCAGCGGACCCTGCTGCAGCGGCGGCCACAGTGACCGCATCACAACGGGTGGCGTAGTCGACACAACGAACTTTAATAACATCAGTAAAGACTGCCACATAACCCTGAGCTTGACGCCCTGGGCACGGGACCGGGTCACAGCCGCTCGGAGACTACAACCCCCCATCTGATCCGGTGCCGGGTATTCCCCTCAAAAAGGAATATGTCCCAGGGGGCGCGTCAACTTTGGCGTAGTCGGCAGGATTACGTGCCCGCAACACCCGGGTACTGCGTGCCTGAAGAAAAGTGCAAGTTTACCTCAGAAAGAAGACTCCTGCCGGTTCCGGAGGGTCCACGCCATCGGACTCCATCACCAGTCGTTTCCCGCCGATTGTCCGCCATTTCCAGCTTGTTCCCGCCATCTGCAGAGTTTCCCGCCACTGGGCGACGCTTCCCGCCAAAACCGCAGATTTCCCGCCTTGGAAGAGCAGCGGACGCCATTATGGGCGTGCCAAAGGAGGGCAAGAGGCCACCTCCCATCGTGGGCCAGGACAGAAAATGGCGCCAAAAGTGGAAACCGCCCCCACCAACAGAGACTGTGATGCTGGAGGTGTCTGTCAGCGTGAAAGAACTACCCCTGGAGCTGACAGTCACCGAGTTGCCCCGGGACCGCCCTCGAAGTGGGAGGAGACGAAAGAGAAGAGCAAAGATGGGTGTCGCTTGGAGCAGTCTAGAACGAGCGCACCCGGAGGCAAGGTGTCCAGAGCGAGAGCACCCGGAGTCGAGAAGAGGAAGAGTAGACCCGGGAATGGAGCGGCAGCAGAGCAGCACCGGCCCGCTGGCCAGGAGCCTGCAAAAGGAAAAAGGAGGAGAGCAGAGCAGCACCGGCCCGCTGGCCAGGAGCCTGCCGGAAGCAGAGCAGAGCAGCACCGACCCGATGGTCAGGAGCCTGCTGGAGTCAACAACCCCGCTAGGCTTAGCGGAGATCCTGGCGCAGCTTCCCCGAGATCGGGAGTGCGCGCGGAGTGCCCTGGAGGGCCTCGCGGGAAGGATGGCCCGAGTGCAGAGGGAGATCCTGGCGGAGTGGGGCCGGGAGATGGCCCAGCAAGCTGGAATCCGTCCACGGAACCCGCTCCCTTGGAAGAAGACACCGACTACCTCTGCGGATGACGCGGGAGGACCCAAGGCCGGAGACGGCGCAGAAGAGGGAGCGAGACGTATGGCAGCAGGTAAGGGGGACGCCTATACCCCATACCGGAAGACCACCCACCTGCCCCAGCTCCCCGTCGCAGAGCCCGAAAGTCCCCCTGCCGTACCCGAGACCGCCATGACACCGCCACCGACTAGGCCACGACCGGAAGCCGCCGACGCGACCCCAGTGACGTCACGCGTCGTGACCCGGAGCGTGGCGCAGGAAGAAGAGCCTCCGGCCTGGTCACAGGGCCTAGCGTTTCCGGGCGCCGCATCCAAAGCAGAGCCATCTACCTCCGCGGAGCCTCCGGCCTGGTCGCAAGGCCAGGTAACCCAGGGCGCCGCCGTCCTAACGGTGCCCTTCACCTTCCAGGTGCCCCAGGCCTGGCCGCAAGGCCTGGGCAACCCGGGCGCCATCACCACCGCGCCCGCGCCCGCAATACCACGGGTGCCACACCTGGGGGAGGACCTCTTCGGCCAGCTCACATGGCCGGACGGGCGGCCCTTCATCTGGCCCGAAGGGTACCCTGAGCTAGAGCGGCAGCAAAGACTAGGGCCCTTGTGTGAGCCCCTGATCCCGGCTCCAAAGCCCGTGACTCGGGTCTCGCCTCCACTCGAGGAAGCCCAGTTCGTGTGGGACCCCACGGGAGAAGATTTGATGGGGTTCACCGGAGAGACTCGGGCAGCTGCAGCAGAGCGTACCGAGTGTTGCCGTCAACAGCTGGCAGAGTTCAAGAGAGAGCGGGAGGAGAGGCGGGCCAGAGAGCAATGGGCCCGGACCCGCAGCGCGGAGCAAAAGAGTCGGACCAGAAGGGACCCCTATGCAGCAGATCGTCCCCGTACCATCGGGACGGTAATAAAGTTTAATGCGCAGCATGGGTGGGGCTTCATAAAGGACCGGAACACCATGGGTGACGTCTTCGTTACCCGACGGGATGTCGAGTCTCACCTGCCAGAGGGTCACAAAGGCCGTGACCTCTACGTCGGTGACGAGGTAACGTTCACCCGGCACAAGTGTGCCAAGGGACCTTATGCCCTCCACGTGCATCGCCTGACAGAGGAGGAGCTGCGGTGTAGGGAGGAAGAGCCAGAAGACCCGGACGGGTTCAAGGCTAGGAGGTACTACGATTAAGAACAGTAGTAAAGAAAAACTGTATATAGTTACCCGTCGGGGTACCCAAGTAGCCGTAACTACTGAGAAGTTTAGTCCCCGTTGGGACCAGTGAACAGTTTAACCCGTGTGTCCCTTACCCAAACCAGGCTGAGGACTGTGAGCAGCCATCCCTTTCCCTTACCTGGCCGGGGACTGAGAACGGCCAAATTCCCCTGTAAATAGTTGCGCTTCCTAAGGCGCCCCCTACTGGTTTTATAAGGAACTGCTTTTCAAAAGACTGTCGCACTTTACCTGGTCACGAGTTGCACGGTGACCAGAGGAGGAAGAAAGAAAGAGACGACGAGAATGTTATAATGATGTCTATATGAAAAAGTTATATATATATAATATTTTATATGTTTTATATGTTTATATGAAAAAATTTGTATGTTTTGGTGTTTTTGTCTTTGCAGCCCGGGGACGTGCTGTGGTTTACCAGGGGGGAATGTAGCACCCTGAGGATTCGGCTGCTACAGGAGTATTGCACCTCAACCCAGAGGTGTGATATTCCACTCCCGGGTAAGGAAGGAGTGTGGAACTGAGCTCAGATAGACTGCATGCACTACATACATCCCATTCCAGAGGAGCAGGCCGACGGCACTCCCACTTAGAAATGTGCAGGTGCGACCGAGCCTGTTCCTGGCTGGAGTGGGAGGGGGGAGGAACATCCCATGTAGTGTAGGGGCAGATAGGGGGAGCAGTCTGGGTAGTGGTAGGAGCTCATTGGGTGCTGGTCACCTGAGCTCACACATAGAGGGATATATAAGGAGGGCACCAACTAGGATCAGGGTCAGACGCAGAGAGTAAGTCAGATGCAGAGGACAAGCCTGCAGAAAGAGAGAGAAAGAAACAACAGCCCTGGAGAGAGAGTGGAGTGAAGAAAGACCCAGAGGGGGGACAAAGAAGGGACCCAAGAACCCAAATAAGAACACCGGGTGAGGAGTCAGCAGAAGGGTACCGGAACCCAAGCTGGTGGGGGTAAAGACATTCCCCAGCCAGAGACCGGAGACCGTGGGCAGTGTCTGTCACGGTCACCCACTACATTCACCCTGAAGGCACACCACATGGAGGGTCAGGGAACCTGAGGCCAAAGGTTGCCCAACAGAAGGCCCGAGGGAGCTGGATTTAGGTGAATCACTGGTGGGGACGGCTGAAGAAAGGACAGAGGGAGAGCTCAGGGCCACGCTCCGGACTTGTTTGGGGGTTGGCCGGATCCAGGACCTGGTGGACGCAGCACGGCTCGGGAGGTCACTTGGAGCTAGAGTGACCAGGAACATCTGCAGTAAGTAAAGACCCTTAACTGCACTACCCGAGTCTGTCATCATTACCGGCTGCACCGCACCACCACAACCCCCATCCTCTGCGCCTGTCCCCTCTGAGGCTATACCCCTCCCGTTGGGGGTTATCCCACCAAGCTGCGCATCCACCATCAGCCTCAGCGGACCCTGCTGCAGCGGCGGCCACAGTGACCGCATCACAACGGGTGGCGTAGTCGACACAACGAACTTTAATAACATCAGTAAAGACTGCCACATAACCCTGAGCTTGACGCCCTGGGCACGGGACCGGGTCACAGCCGCTCGGAGACTACAACCCCCCATCTGATCCGGTGCCGGGTATTCCCCTCAAAAAGGAATATGTCCCAGGGGGCGCGTCAACTATAAATTACATTGAAGTGGTAACTTCTAATAAGGAACATACAGTGGTAACACAATGGCGTTCCTGCAAGTACAACATGTCGTAATGATGGGGACGTTGATTCCATGCTATGACAAACTAGTGTTAGGCTATTTGCCACGATGCAGAAATGCTCCGGATTTTTCCTGAGCGTTTCTGCATCTCCCTGGCAGAAAAAACGCATGCGGATTGTACATGCGGATTGTACATGCGGATTGTACATGCGTTTTCCTGCCGGGGACAAGCGGATGTGAAGCGTTCTTCACATGCATTTCTGCATGCGGGTTGAAAAGCGCTTTCCAAGCGATTTTAGCATCACTTGGAAAGTGCTTGACAACTTGGTCACACTATATAAATCCATGCAAACGGCATGGATTTATATAGTGTGACCGTATAGAATGGTAAAAAATAAAAAAATAAATCTATACTTACCTTCTGATGGCCCCCGGAGTCTTTATTCGATCCATCCTGGCTTGCCGGCAGCTCGTGGTACACTGAAGGACCTGCCAACGTCAGCGTCGCGTGAGCCATCACATGACTATGACGTCAGCGCAGGTGCTTCAGTCCACCGCGATCTGCCGGCAAGCGAAGACAAGCACACCGCGGGCCATCAGAAGGTAAATATAACATTTATTTTTTTATTTTATTCTTTTTTTACAGGTTCTATGGTACCCGGGTCCGGAGGAGAGTCTCCTCCTCTCCAGACCCGGGTACCATCCGCACATTGAAACGCATGGAATCCGCATGTACAGATGCAGTGATGCGGATGACATGTGGTCCAATGCAAGTCAATGGCGGCGAAAACGCAGCGCTTCCGCAAAATAATTGGTAGTGCTGCGTTTTTTTCCGCAATGATAACCCGCAGCGGAAATTTCCACAGCATGTGCACAGCACATGCGGATTATCATTGGGGAACATGGCAGACCTTTTAGCAAGCGTTTTTTAAGTGTTTCTGCAGCGGAATTGCCGCTGCGGAAACGCTTAAAAAACGCACTGTGAGCACACAGCCTAACTCTCACAGCAGTAATGTAATCTTCCACCTCTTCACATTGTCCACACTGACTTGGTGTTTGCCAATAATGGAAACCGCAAAATGTGACGACAAAAACCAGTGCGTCGTTTTACCGTGATATACAAAATGGGTTACATCTATATAAACATCACCAATTCCTTATAACTCCATGCACCGCTCTCACGGAGATCACTTGGTTGCACATTAACTTTACATACAAACTATTAAATATATACATACAGCAAAATCCTCTTAATCAGGCATCCAATAGTCCAGAAGTTCTGATTTTCTGTCATCTGACCTATACAATGGACTTTCTTCCTAGAGATTCTCTAGGTAGATTTCATCCACAACATATACATGACAGTCCAATAATCCAGTGTATTAGTTCAGCTGTCACCTCTCAGGTCCTATCAAAGTTGAACTAAAGACATTTTATTGTATATATACAGGCGCTGGCTGGGCCGGGGGGCAGAGGGTCAAATGCTTCAGCAGCACTGTGCCTTTAATGGTATGTGCACACTGTCTGAAGCCGCCTGCGGCCCCGACACAGCGAGATAGCCGCCGGCGGCTGCATCAGTACAAGTCTGCATCAGTACTCGCGTAATTGGCGCGTTCTAATGTGCGGATGGTACCCGGGTGGAGAGGAGAGGAGAGTCTCATCCACACCCAGGTACCATTAAGAAAGCTGTAAAAAAAAGAATAAAATAAAAAATAAATATATACTTACCTTCTGGCGGCCCGCGCTGTGCTCCTCCTTGCTTCCCGGCACTTCGCGATGGAATGAAGGACCTGCACTGATGTCAGAGTCATGTGACGGGTCATGCGACGCTGACGTCGGCAGGTCCTTCAATCCACCGCTGCCGGCAGCCGGGACGGTGAAGCAAGACAGCGCGGGCCATCGGAGGGTAAGTATACATTTGTTTTTTTATTTTTTGACATTCTCTCGGTCACACTATATAAATCCATGCTGTTTGCATGGATTTATATAGTGTGGCCAAGTTGACAAGCACTTTCCAAGTGATGCTAAAATCGGAAATGCAAGTGAAGAACGCTTCACTTCTGCATGTCCCTGGCAGGAAAAGCGCATGTGCAATCCGCATGTACAATCCGCATGCGTTTTTTTCTGCCAGGGAGATGCAGAAACGCTCAGGAAAAAATCCTGAGCATTTCTGCATGGTGCGCACATAGCCTAAGTGTCATTGCCTGGCCGCACTGTGCGTGGCCACGTCCTGTCAGCGCGGCTGGTTGAAGGGGATTCCCAGCTGTCTCTGCAATCCAGGACCTGTGCAGAGAGGGACTACTGGTTCCACCTCCCTCTTCCTGTATTATGTTTCAGAGCTTCCCTCCTGCTGCAGAAGGAGCTCCTGGATGGCAATTTAATGGTAAAATGGATGTGTAGTGTCAGGTGGTCACAGCCAGGGTATGTACCGTGCATTGTGGTGTGCTGGATGGAGGGCTAATATTATGAGGGTCTGCAGAAATGTATTTTTTGGGGGGATCTGCAGCAATGGGGACGTACTAAAAAGAATGAAGAAAAGGAATAAATAAAAAGAATGAACAAAATAAATTATAGGTCCAAACATACGGAGAGGTATTATAGATTTCTTGTGCATCTTGGACATGGAATGAACATGGAATATATGTAGATAATAGGGGAATGAACACAAATCCCATATAATCAGGTATATTTTATATTCCCTGT
Source organism: Phyllobates terribilis (assembly GCF_046119375.1). Classification (NCBI taxonomy): domain Eukaryota; kingdom Metazoa; phylum Chordata; class Amphibia; order Anura; family Dendrobatidae; genus Phyllobates; species Phyllobates terribilis. The sequence goes on from NW_027365220.1 coordinate 20,676, forward strand.
GCTTGATAGGTGGGGAATAAACATGAAATATGCCGTATTTTTCCCTTTATAAGACACAACTGATTATAATACGCACCTAGGTTTTAGAGGAGAAAAAAAATAAGTGTGGAGGACACACTGCTATGAAGGATCTCTGGGCGATGCACTGTTATGGGGGATCTGTTGATATCGCACTGTTATGAGGGATCTGAGGATGATGCAGTGTTATGGGGATCTGTGAATGACACACTGTTATGGGGATCTGTGGATGACACACTGTTATGGAGGATCTGTGGGTGATGCACTGTTATAGGGGATCTGTTGATATCGCACTGTTATGAGGGATCTGAGGATGACGCACTGTTATGGGGATCTGTGGATGACACACTGTTATGGGGGATATGTGGATGACACACTGTTATGGAGGATCTGTGGGTGATGCACTGTTATGGGGGATCTGTGGATGACACACTGTTATAGGGGATCTGTTGATGATGCACTGTTATGGGGGATCGGTTGATATCGCACTCTTATGAGGTATCTGAGGATGATGCACTGTTATGGGGATCTGAGGATGACACACTGTTATGGGGGATCTGAGGATGACGCACTGTTATGGGGGATCTATGGATGATGCACTGTTATGGGGATCTGAGGATGACGCACTGTTATGGGGGCTCTGTGGATGATGCACTGTTGTGAGAGATCTGTGGATGACACACTGTTATGGAGGATCTGTGGGTGATGCACTGTTATGGGGGATTTGTGGATGATGCACTGTTATGGGGGATCTGTTGATATCGCACTCTTATGAGGTATCTGAGGATGATGCACTGTTGTGGGGATCTGAGGATGACGCACTGTTATGGGGGATCTGTGGATGATGCACTGTTATGGGGGATCTGTGGCTGACGCACTGTTGTGAGGGATCTGTGGATGACGCACTGTTATGGGGGATCTGTGGATGACACACTGTTATGGAGGATCTGTGGGTGATGCACTGTTATGGGGGATTTGTGGATGATGCACTGTTATGGGGGATCTGTTGATATCGCACTGTTGTGAGGGATCTGTGGATGACGCACTGTTGTGAGGGATCTGTGGATGACACACTGTTATGGGGGATCTATGGATGATGCACTGTTATGGGGATCTGAGGATGACGCACTGTTATGGGGGCTCTGTGGATGATGCACTGTTATGGTGGATCTGTGGCTGACGCACTGTTGTGAGGGATCTGTGGATGACGCACTGTTATGGGGGATCTATGGATGATGCACTGTTATGGGGATCTGAGGATGACGCACTGCTTGGGCAGTGTTTATTGTATATTTAATGTAACTACAGCCCCCATCATCCTTCAGAATACACCCACCATATAGACTGCACGGGCTGGATGCATTCTTAAGGATGACTGGGATTATTGTCATATTAAAATACAGGAAACATTTTGACTAATTACCGTACAGTACAGTCCCTGTTTGACTACCACCCCTCTCATCCTCAGGAATACACCCACGTACTGTATATATGAGCGTATTCTTGTGGATGATGGAGGTGGAAGTCACATTTGGACTACCACCCCCCTCAGCCTTAAGTATTCACCCAAGTACTCATGGGTGTATTCTGAAAGATGAGGGAAGTGGAAGTCACATTTACAATAAACATTACAGTCCTTTCCTGGAGTGCTTATACTAAATATGACTACAATCCCCATCATCCTTCAGAATACACTCATTGGTACTAATATTGTATAATATTCTGAAGGATGATGGGGATTGTAGTTATATTGCACCTCACCTAGCCTAAACATCTGTGGCTTGTAAACTGACAGGACCTTTTGTGCAAGGGATCACTGATTGGTGGAGGCAGGTCAGTAGTTGCTCCCTCCACCAATCAGTAGCCAGCCCTGCAGAGGGGGAGGGGAATTGCTCTCCTCTCTTTCTTCTGCCTTTAAAGGAGATCCCCGGCTGCACTGTAGTATTAACACTGGCCCTGTGCCACAGCCATGATCCACTGCCTGCCGCCATGACCCTCCGCTCCCACCGCCATCACTCACTGCCTGCCGCCATGACTCACCGCTCATCGCCGGCATCACTCACCGCCCTCTTCTCCCGCCGCCGTCACTCACTGCCTGCCGCCATGACTCACCGCCCACCTCCGGCATCACTCACCGCCCTCCGCTCCCGCCAGCAGCACTCACTGCCCACCGCCATCACTCACCGCCCGCCGCTCACGCCAGCACAATCCGCAGCCCGCTGCACAGCCTGTCCACCCGAAGCTTTCACCAGGCTGCGGTGAGTGATAGCACAGTTTGTGCTTTCATGTGTTCACTTTATAAGACGCACTGAGATCTTCCCCTCACTTTGAGGGGAAAAAAAGTGCATCTTATAAAGCGAAAAAAATACAGTATGTAAATTACAGGGGAATGAACACACATGCCATATAAACAGGTATATATTATATTCCCTGTGCTTGATAGGTGGGAATGAACATGAAATATATGTAGATAATAGGAGAATGAACACATAGTTAATATAAACAGGTATATATTATGTCACGGATTTATTTCCCAAATATCACAATTATCCGCAATATCACAGGCCGGGAGTCACGCAGAACCACAAACTGTGATCTTTGGAGTGAACAGCTCTCTGCTGCCCCCTATTGTTCCGACAATTACAGTGAGCGTATGGTATATACACCTCTGGATTCCAACGCATGGAATATGTGTATATACCGCCGTACGATCACGGCTAACTCCACAATAACCCCAGAAATATTATTAGCGGCCACCACTAATCATTTTCCGGCCAATTGGATGCCGTTTCAGGTTGTGTATGGCTTCGGGCGCAGTTAACAGAACAAAAGGAACAGAACTATTAAATTTTATATTTAATCCAAAGGGATGCAGTGTTTATGAAAAAATATACAAAAGATTTTACAAAAGGGACAAAACAATACAGCATATACAGTTACAGAAAATAAAAGGGATTAACAAAAGAACTTCCTATACCGATTGCAGGGATGATTCAGTTTAGTCAAAGGAGAGCGCTTTGATTAGCCGTTTCAGTGAATGGGGTCCCTGCATACACGATATGTATCTCTCTGCATGAACCAATGTAATAATTCGGTTGATCTTTTATCAGCCCCTAAGTCCCACCCACACACTCCCCAGTGATCACCTCACATGGGCCAGGTTGTGGGCTGGTCTCATGATTTTATGAAATCCCCAACTTATGCGATAACTCCTATCCAGATGATCGCAGAAGTTGGAGAGTGACACCATATTTTCCATCGGGATTTTATCTTTACTTAGAGACCAAGCATGGCATAGCTATTGTCAGTTGTCTGGTCACTGTGGATCCATGGCTCACTGACAGGGGCTACAGTTATGATAAAATATGTATCCTTTTCCCTGGCTAGCCCTGGTGCTGAAAATGTATGTCTTATTAATATTGGATTCATATAAATTCCAATATTCCATATTTTCTTTCGGAGACATATTTCTGTTGCAGGTGTAATACTGCTCTTACAAAGACAAAAAGGTGTCCAGTGTAAATGTAAAATATTTCCCTTGAACTGACAATGTATTTCCTGCGGATAAATGGTTTCTTCCACTTCTGTGTCTATGCGTCATCACATGTCTCTATGGTTGTCTAACTCTCTGAAAAGACTTCTCCTGTCTCAATTACCTGTCAATTGCATAGCTCTTTGTCTATGCACAATATACATCCTCATGGTTTTTGTCCTAGAAGAAGCTCTAGGGTTGGCGCTTCTCTTTGTACACTACCATTTTACATAAAGGCAGCTTTAGATTGCTAGCTCCTGTTTCCTTACTGCAGGAGTGAGTGTCTTCAGAAATTTTTAATATTTTCTGTGACAGTTAGGTAGCATGCTAGTCTACTAGTAAGTTGTGAGGGCCCTTCACTGCCTAATATTGGTCCGTTATAATGTTCCAAGGTAAACTACAGAATTTTTCACAGACTAATCCAATTGGAGAAATATATAAAAATTAACTTTTATTAAATTATTAAAATTAGTGCTCTCTTAGAAAGTCATAACCGATATCCTAGATATTGGACTACAATAGTATTCTGGTTCATACCGTTCACACTCAATGGTAGAATGATCCACTAACGGAGTGTGTAACACTGATCAATATAAATACTTGGTCAGGCATTATTTCTAGTCAAGTCCTGAATATCATATGTGCCAAAGGCTATTCATGGAGTTTTTCTCATTTATCTGGAATCTAGCAGTGGGAAAGCCGTGGGTAACTATTACCACGTTCTGTGCTGTTATTCTTAATATGATCCTAAGATGATAGAAAGATATTTCATTAGCCCCAGAGGGTTAAACTGCAGACGTACTGTCTCTATTCGGCTATATATCTTATGAGTGTAAATAGTCACGGCCTTTAGCTTGCGATTGTAGCCACCATCTAATATATATAATTGTCTTATCCCGTCTGTCTGTCTGTCCAGGAAATCCCACGTCGCTGATTGGTCAGGCCGCGGCCAATCAGCGACGCAGGATTTCAGAACAAGATGGCGGCCGTTAGCGGCTCACCCTCACACGCTCACCCTCACCCGCTCACCCTCACACGCTCACCCTCATACCCTCAGACGCTAACGCTCACGATCAGACGCTCACCCTCAGACGCTCACGCTCGCGCTCTGACGCTCACGCTCAGACGCTCACGCTCAGACGCTCGCGCTCTGACGCTCACGCTCTGACGCTCACCCTCTGACGCTCAAGCTCATGCTCAGACGCTCACGCTCAGACGCTCACGCTCGGACGCTCACCCTCTGACGCTCAAGCTCACGCTCAGACGCTCACGCTCTGACGCTCACCCTCTGACGCTCAAGCTCATGCTCAGACGCTCACGCTCAGACGCTCACGCTCGGACGCTCACCCTCTGACGCTCAAGCTCACGCTCTGACGCTCACGCTCAGACGCTCACGCTCTGATGCTCACGCTCGGACGCTCGCGCTCTGACGCTCACGCTCGGACGTTCACGCTCAGACGCTCACGCTCACGCTCTGACGCTCACGCTCTGACGCTCACGCTGACGCTCTGACGCTCATGCTCACGCTCTGACGCTCACGTTCGGATGCTCACGCTCAGACGCTCACGCTCTGACGCTCACGCTCACACGCTCACGCTCTGACGCTCACGATCAGACGCTCTGACGCTCACGCTCACACGCTAGGACGCTCACGCTCTGACGCTCCCGCGCAGACGCTCACGCTCGGACGCTCACACTCTGACGCTCACACTCTGATGCTCACGCTCTGACGCTCACGCTTTGACGCTCACGCTCGGACGCTCACGCTCGGACGCTCACGCTCAGACGCTCACGCTCTGACGCTGGCGCTCAAGCTCAGACGCTCTGACGCTCACGCTCGGATGCTCATGCTCTGACGCTCACGCTTTGATGCTCACGCTCGGACGCTCACGCTCGGACGCTCACGCTCTGACGCTCACACTCTGACGCTCAAGCTCTGACGCTCACGCTCGGACGCTCTGACGCTCACGATCAGACGCTCACGCTCTGATGCTCATGCTCTGACGCTCACGATCAGACGCTCACACGCAGCCGCTCACGCTCTGATTCTCACGCTCTGACGCTCACGCTTTGACGCTCACCCTCGGACGCTCACCCTCAAACGTTCACCCTCAGACGCTCACCCTCAGACGCTCACCCTCAGACGCTCACCCTCAGACGCTCACGCTCTGACGCTGACGCTCTGACGCTGACGCTCACGCTCAGACGCTCACGCTCGGATGCTCACACTCGGATGCTCACGCTCGGACGCTCACGCTCGGACGCTCTGACGCTCACGATCAGACGCTCACGATCAGACGCTCACGCTCTGACGCTCACACTTTGACGCTCACGCTCTGACGCTCACGATCAGACGCTCACGCTCAGACGCTCACGCTCTGACGCTCACGCTCGAACGCTCACGCTCGGACGCTCACGCTCAGAGGCTCACACGCTGACGCTCAGACGCTCACGCTCTGACGCTCACGCTCTGATGCTCACACGCTCGGACACTCACACTCTGACGCTCACGCTCAGGCGCTCACGCTCAGACGCTCACGCTCTGACGCTCACGCTCACACGCTCGGACGCTCACACTCTGACGCTCCCATGCAGACGCTCACGCTCGGACGCTCACGCTCGGATGCTCACACGCAGACGCTCACGCTCTGATGCTCACGCTCTGACGCTCACGCTTTGACGCTCACGCTCTGACGCTCACGATCGGACGCTCACGCTCAGATGCTCACGCTCTGACGCTCACGGACTGACGCTGACGCTCACCCTCAGACGCTCACGCTCTGACGCTCAGATGCTCACGCTCGGACGCTCACGCTTTGACGCTCACGCTTTGACGCTCACGCTCGGATGCTCACACTCGGATGCTCACGCTCGGACGCTCACGCTCGGACGCTCACGATCAGACGCTCTCGATCAGACGCTGACGCTCTGACGCTCACACTCTGACGCTCACGCTCAGACGCTCACGCTCTGACGCTCACGCTCTGACGCTCATGCTCTGATGCTCACACGCTCGGACGCTCACGCTCTGACGCTCACGCTCAGACGCTCACGCTCAGAGGCTCACGCTCTGACGCTGACGCTCAGACGCTCACGCTCTGATGCTCACACGCTCGGACGCTCACGCTCTGACACTCACGCTTTGACGCTCACGCTCTGACGCTCACGCTCGGACGCTCACGCTCAGATGCTCACACTCTGACGCTCACGGACTGACGCTCACGCTCAGACGCTCACGCTCTGACGCTCACGCTCGGATGCTCACGCTCAGACGCTCACGCTTTGACGCTCACGCTCTGACGCTCACGCTCGGACGCTCACGCTCAGACGCTCACACTCTGACGCTCACGCTCTGACGCTCACGCTTTGACGTTCACCCTCGGACGCTCACCCTCGGACGCTCACCCTCGGACGTTCACCCTCAGACATTCACCCTCAGACGCTCACCCTCAGACGCTCACATTCTCACGCTCACATTCTCACGCTCCCACGCTCACGCTCACCCTCACACGCTCCCACGCTCACCCTCACACGCTCCCACGCTCACCCTCACACGCTCTCACCCTCACACGCTCCCACGCTCACCCTCACACCCTCACATTCTCACCCTCCAACGCTCACCCGCTCCCACGCTCACCCGCACACGCTCACCCTGTGCTAGGTGGTCATCTCCCTCACACGCTCACCCTGTGCTAGCCGGTCATCTCCCGGCTGCTCGCAGCAGAAGTACCCCGACCGGCGGCCTCGCTCCCCGGTCCTCCAAAATTCATTAGGGGCCCCGGGGGGATACATTGGGGGGTTAATTTAAAGTAGTGTACAACCCATTTAAGCATTGCTTCGCTGATTAGTCGCGCCCGGTCGGACGCATACATATTCTAGAATACCCGATGCGTTAGAATCGGGCCACCATCTAGTGTAACATAAATGTCAGATGGCTAGGTATGTAATCTAAGGTTCTTAAGTTTCACCACCGCCCTGTCCAGATGTGGTGATTATATCTCCTATTCACAGAGTGTCTCACCCTGAATAGCCTGGCTGTTTGGAACGGTGAGTGCAATAACCTATCTAAATGGTCTAGCCCTATGCATTTCATCATTATTATGTATGACTGTGATGATCATCAGGGGCTCACAGTCTCTAATATTTCTAGTATGGTAGCGTGGCACATTTCTGATGAACTTATCGGCAGGATTGCCGGCCGCGTCTGGCGGCCAAATCAGCGCATCTTTATAGGATAGTCAGTGCCGCCCTTTGCACGCCTTCTGTCCTCTAGTTGGTGGGTTGCGATACATATAGTGGTAACGCCTCCTATTAGGCTTATGCCGTCATGCAGGGGCTCGTCTCATCTGTCCAATCGTTACATTTTTCTCTAAACAATACAATCTTATTAACTTTGTGATCTCTTAATAGCTGTGTAACTTTGATGTACTGTATATACTCCATAGACCAAAAGTTTGGACACACTTTCTCATTTAAAGATTTTTCTATATTTTCATGACTATGAAAATTGTACATTCACACTGAAGGCATCAAAACTATGAATTAACACATGTGGAATTATAAAGTTAACAAAAAAGTGTGAAACAACTGAAAATATGTCTTATATTCTAGGTTCTTCAAAGTAGCCACCTTTTGCTTTGATGACTGCTTTGCACACTCTTGGCATTCTCTTGATGAGCTTCAAGAGGTAGTCACCGGAAATGGTTTTCACTTCACAGGTGTGCCCTGTCAGGTTTAATAAGTGGGATTTCTTGCCTTATAAATGGGGTTGGGACCATCAGTTGTGTTGTGCAGAAGTCAGGTGGATACACAGCTGATAGTCCTACAGAATAGACTGTTAGAATTTGTATTACGGCAAGAAAAAAGCAGCTAAGTAAATAAAAATGAGTGGCCATCATTACTTTAAGAAATTAAGGTCAGTCAGTGCGAAAAATTAGGAAAACTTTGAAATTGATAAACTTATCCTCAGGAGCACAGGTGACTCTTTGTCTTCCTTTCCTGGGGCGGTCCTCATGACAATTGTCGAGAGGTGCAGAAGTCTCATTGACAGTTACAGGAATCGTTTGATTGCAGTGATTGCCTCAAAAGGTTGAACAACAAAATATTAAGTTAAGAGTACCATCATTTCTGTCCAGGCCTATTTCATGAGTTTAATTTTTTTTTAAAATTCTGTGGAAGCAGGGTTGAAAAGCAATGTCTGACTTTCATTTGTTCATTTTGATAGATTTTTAAGTTATTATTACTTTTGTCAGATTCAAGTTATTTCTGTGACCATTGTGGGTTTTTCTTTCATAAACGAGGGGTACCAACAATTTTGACCACGTGTGTATATTTAGGTGAGTATAAGGACTGCAGAGGGTCAAAAAGCATCTCGAACAAGCGAAAGCCCTATGCCATTATGTATCAATAAAACAAGAGAAAGGTTTTGTCTCATTGATACCATGTGAACTGTATGATTTCATTCTGTGGATCCATCTGCATTCCTTCTGAACTAGTAGTTGGTCCCAGTTTCCTCCTCTCAATGGGGAATGTACTGCTTCTATAGCTTGGAAATGCAGTGCAAATGGATCTGAAGTATGTTGATCAAGCATGTGTCTAGATAATGTTGTATCTTCTTTGTGTCTAATATATCCAATATGATCCAATATCCGTCTCCTAAACTCCCTTTTGGTTTTACCAATGTAGTTCATCGGACATTGACAGGTGGCCATATAGATTACTCCTTGTGTCTTGCAGTTCATGAATTTGCGATTTTGGAATTGTTGTTTAGTTTTGGCACTTACGAATGTCTTGCTTTTATAAATAAAATTGCAAGCTCTGCATCTGCAACACTTATATGTGCCCACAGCATCACTGTTCATTCATGTTTTTTTGCTACTTGTCATTCCTTCCTCCACAAAATGGCTACGCACCAGATGGTCTCTAAGATTTCTACCTCTCCTGTATGTGATCTTGGGTCTTTCAGGGATCACATCTTGTAGATTTTATCATATCTCAAAATTGCCCTAAGATCTTGGAGTATATTCTTCACACAAGCAGCAAAGCCACACTTAGAAGAATTAAAATTCCTCTAAAAATTCAAGAAAAAACACAGCAAAAAAGGCAGCAGTGTTTACCTGCCCAGATCTTCAAAACCAAATGCACTACCAGAGTGCAGCAAACCCACATAAAGATGGCGGCTATACAGGTGCAAAATACTGATGAGACAACCACTCACAACCTACCATTTCATGGAGAGGGTGACTGCTTAGTATTTGAATTGCACACAAAAAGGCTTCTATAGGGTGCTGTTCACACTAGGGTAGTGCACAGTATCCGGCTTACAGCCTATTAGTTATGCCCATACTATTAGATTAGGCGGGCTGAGCGGTACTATCCAAGTGCACCCCCTAGAAACAGACACCCCAGTTTACAATGCCGGCACTGATGGGCCAGGCTGCACCCTGGAATAAAAAAGTGCAAAAATACATATATAAAATATATGAGGTTAGTTGATATTTTGGCCAAAATACGTAAGCTCGTAACCCACGACAAGGGTCCTCATGCTTACGAGTCCTACTCTAAACACAAACAGCAAAGCCACACTAAGAAGATGTATTGGCTGTTTGGTATTCCTCTACGCAGAGGAATCGGATGGTGACTCTGCCAGGACAGTAGTCCATTTTTGGCTGTTGGTTTCTGGAATAGTGTTGTCATCAACTGTCCGTGATTGGAATTTATTATGGTGATATCAAGGAAATTCAGACTATGTTTTTGAATTTCACTGGTAAAAAACAGGCCTAACTGGTTTTGGTTGAGGCAGTCAACAAATTCCTTGAATCTTACTTCTGTATCCATCCATAAGATGAAGTGAGGGCCGCTGGTAATGATGCGGTCAGTGTCCTGAATCCGAAGTCCCTGGTCCCAGTGCCAGAACTTCGTTCCTCCGTCCATGTGTGGCCAGACCCTGAATCAGAATCCAAGACCGGTGTGTCTGAACGTGTGCCTATCCAAGTACCCCGTATATATGGACTTTTACTGTCTCCGAATTAGTCCTTTCTGAGTCTCTGTGTCAGTAATCGTTCTGCAGTTTATCCTGTACATACTATTAATCTGAACGGAGCCCGAGTCTGTGTCCGTGTCAGTAACCATTCTGCGAGAGGATCCAAAACTTAGTAGTCTGAACGGAACCTGAGTCCATATTCGTGTCTGCGTACGTAACCCCTGGGGTCATTAGCTGCAGTACCAGGAACTGCCTAGGAGTGGTACCTTGTGGCTACCTGCAGCTCAAGACTGACTCCTTCATCAGGAGCTCCAGTGAACACCTGGTAGCCGCTTAGCTACACCTCTCCTAGGCAAGCCCAGCCCTGTGGCACAGTTGGTCCACGAACCATGTGCGCTACCTGCGTGCATAACACACGGGCCTGCCGTCCCTGCCTACACTGTCAAAAAGTTTGTTAGTGAAGAAAATTAGTCATTAGTTTTTGCCGTCTCCATCTCCTGACATACTTTCACAAAGTGAGATCAGTAAGTACAGTATGTAATGTAAAAATGTAAAACACTTTGCATATATTACAAGTTCATTCCCCACCTAAGAAGCACAGAGAATGCAATATGTACCTGTTTATATGGGATATGTGTTCATTTCTGTCACGCACGCAGGTGGTGCATGTAGTTCATGGACTCACTGTGCCATGGGGCCAGTCTTACCTATAAGAAAAGTAGCTAAGAGGATTCCTGGTTTTCACTAGAGCTCATGATGATGGAGTCAGGCTTGAGCTGCAGGTAGCCACCAGGTACCAATCTTAGGCAGGCCCCGGTACTGCAGCTGCTTACTCCAGGCATCAGGTACGCAGACACGGACATGGACTCAGGCTCCATTCAGACTACACCGGTTCTGGATCCTCGGGCAGAACAAACACTAAAATGTATTCACAGACAGGGCTGGATTTGGATACTGGTACAGTCCGGACAACACGGAGTACTGGGATAGGTACACGTTCAGACACCTGGGTCTCGGGAACTGATTCAGAGACCGCCAGAGCGGCTTCAGGGTTCAGGTACCACCGTCGCGGCTTCAGATTCAGTCCCTGGCCACACAAGGACCAGGTATTAATTTTCAAGGCCTGACCACACAAGGACCAGGACTTCAGGTTTTAACTACATGGAAACTAAAACGAGGGACCTGGCAACATACAGTTGTACTCACACACACTATCTAGGGAAACCACAGGGGTTGCCCCCTATTGGGGAGGGTACTTTTTATACAAGATGCCTCCCAACCAATGGCTGGGAACATCTTGCAGGTGCGCGTGCTGCCCCTTTTAGAACTGGGGAGCACGCACGCACCAGGCGTGCTGCCGAGAAGGGCGGCGTGCACAGAATGCAGGACATACAGTGCTGGCCAAAAGTATTGGCACCCCTGCAATTCTGTCAGATAATACTCAGTTTCTTCCTGAAAATGATTGCAATCACAAATTCTTTGGTATTATTCTCTTCATTTAATTTGTCTTCAATGAAAAAAACACAAAAAGAATTGTCCTAAAGCCAAATTGGATACAATTCCACACCAAACCTAAAAAAGGGGGTGGACAAAAGTATTGGCACCCTTTGAAAAATCATGTGATGCTTCTCTAATTCGTGTAATTAACAGCACCTGTAACTTACCTGTGGCACCTAACAGGTGTTGGCAATAACTAAATCACACTTGCAGCCAGTTAACATGGATTAAAGTTGACTCAACCTCTGTCCTGTGTCCTTGTGTGTACCACATTGAGCATGGAGAAAAGAAAGAAGACCAAAGAACTGTCTGAGGACTTGAGAAACCAAATTGTGAGGAAGCATGAGCAATCTCAAGGCTACAAGTCCATCTCCAAAGACCTGAATGTTCCTGTGTCTTCCGTGCGCAGTGTCATCAAGAAGTTTAAAGCCCATGGCACTGTGGCTAACCTCCCTAGATGTGGACGGAAAAGAAAAATTGACGAGAGATTTCAACGCAAGATTGTGCGGATGGTGGATAAAGAACCTCGACTAACATCCAAACAAGTTCAAGCTGCCCTGCAGTCCGAGGGTACAACAGTGTCAACCCGTACTATCCGTCGGCGTCTGAATAAAAAGGGACTGTATGGTAGGATACCCAGGAAGACCCCACTTCTTACCCCGAGACATAAAAAAGCCAGGCTGGAGTTTGCCAAAACTTACCTGAGAAAGCCTAAAACATTTTGGAAGAATGTTCTCTGGTCAGATGAGACAAAAGTAGAGCTTTTTGGGAAAAAGCATCAACATAGAGTGTACAGGAAAAAAAAGAGGCATTCAAAGAAAAGAACATGGTCCCTACAGTCAAACATGGCGGAGGTTCCCTGATGTTTTGGGGTTGCTTTGCTGCCTCTGGCACTGGACTGCTTGATCGTGTGCATGGCATTATGAAGTCTGAAGACTACCAACAAATTTTGCAGCATAATGTAGGGCCCAGTGTGAGAAAGCTGGGTCTCCCTCAGAGGTCATGGGTCTTCCAGCAGGACAATGACCCAAAACACACTTCCAAAAGCACTATAAAATGGTTTTAGAGAAAGCACTGGAGACTTCTAAGGTGGCCAGCAATGAGTCCAGACCTGAATCCCATAGAACACCTGTGGAGAGATCTCAAAATGGCAGTTTGGAGAAGGCACCCTTCAAATATCAGGGACCTGGAGCAGTTTGCCAAAGAAGAATGGTCTACAATTCCAGCAGAGCATTGTAAGAAACTCATTGATGGTTACCGGAAGCGGTTGTTCGCAGTTATTTTGGCTAAAGGTTGTGCAACCAAGTATTAGGCTGAGGGCGCCAATACTTTTGTCCGGCCCCTTTTTGGAGTTTTGTGTGAAATGATCAATGATTTGATTTTTGCTTCATTCTCTTTTGTGTTTTTTCCTTGCAAGTGACGCGCCTCTGGGCCTGTGTCGCGCTGCGTTGCGCACGCGGGAGCTTACCCGGAGCCGGATCTGTTGAGGGTTGTAGTCTCGTGGCGGTGACCCGGTCCGTGCCCAGGGAGTCAAACTGGACGGCAGTCTATTAGCAGTAGATGTAGTACGACTACGCCACCCGTTGAATGCAGCTTATGGAGCTGCCGCTGCAGGACAGTCCGCTGAGGCCGGTGGATGGATGGTGCAGCGGGGATGGTATAACCCCCAACGGGAGGGGTATGGCCTCAGGGCAGCCGACGTGGATGATGGGGGTAGCAGGAACCACTCAGAGACGGTGCGGTGTAATTCAGGGTCTTTACTGGTAACAACGATAGACCCTCCCGGAGTACTTGCTAGCGAACGGGGCCTGGTCAGTCCTTGAGCAGATGGGATCTCCCCTGGCCAGGCGGAGTTGTAAGCCTCCCAAACTGACTGTACTCTTCTGGCTACCTTGCTAGAAGCGGATATAAGTAGCCCACGTCCCTGAGTGTACCGTGTGGTGCTCACCCGTATGGCCGGTGACTCGGGGCCTTCTAATGGCTTCCGCTCCACGATGGCGGTGCTGGTCCCACGCGTGTGACCGTGCCTTCGGGTTTCTGGGCCTGAGGACCTGAAATCCCCTGCCGGTCGGCTTCTGCTGCTGGGTAAGAGTTAGTCCCCACAGCCTCGGACGCCGGGTCCGGTAAGAAATCTTCTCAGTCAGGGCGAGCTCTGCAGCTGCCAGCCCCTGACTTGTAGTAGTATTGCTCCCACTGAGCTTCTGCTGTTTCTTCCTATGCTGCTTCTTGTCTCTACTCTCCTTGACTGACTAACCCTGCTTCAGCCCCGGGTTTATATAGGGGAAGTTCTTCCCCTCCCAAGACTGGGCAGGAGGTGTGGCATGCACAGGATCCCTGACCAAAGGACCTCCCACCTGCTCTCAGACATAACATTACATTACTGTGGAAACCAGACCCCTGGGGTGCCACATTCCCCCCTAGTGAAATTTAGTACTCCGGGACTAAACAGTTTTTTAGAAAAACATAACAAGATAAAAACAATAACAATACAATAAGAAAAACATATAAAGATGGTTACGGCATGTCCGCAACCGGGTGCAGTCTTTGAGGAGAAGCAAGGTGTCCATTTCACCAAAACAGGGAGACGTAACCAGGTAGGGGTCTGTCCTACCCCGAGTCCTTAACAGTCTCTAGTCCATCCTGGGTTACGCTCCAACTATGTACAAGGATTCCCGGTAAATCCACCAAGGATTCCTAAAAATAACTGAAAACACAAAATTATACACAAGCAACAATACACAGATAAACATAAATAAAACAATTTATACACTTCAAATCCTCCAGCGTGCGGGTAACTGGCCTCTAGTGGCCCTAGTGGACCTACGGAGCTGACTGTCTGGCCCTGAACTACAGGGTGTAGGAGCTGTCAAGGGTAAACTGGGCAGCTGTCTACCGGCTCTTTGTCTCACTAGGGGTACGGCAGGCTCACTATAAGCAGAGGGTTGATCCTCCTGTTCTGCTTGTGTGGAGTCTTCTGCCTCCTGGACCGGCTGTTCTTCCAGCTCTACCTGTTGCTCCGTAGGTGCTTGGGATGCTGGTTGGAGGAAGGTGAGTACGGGTACCACAACTGCACCATTGACTTGAGTCCAAGACCGAGGGAAGTCCCCGAGCACAGTACTAACCATATCTTCCCTTTCCTCTACGGGTCGATGGTCTTCTTGTTCCTCTTCAGGGTTCCTCAGTTGTTCGGGACACTTCTTCAGGTGGTCCCGGGATACAATGGCTGTGGTTTCCCCTCCGTCTTTACTGATGGTACAAACCTTCGGGTTTTCGTGGCTTGAGGGCAGTACGGTGTACGGGTCCTTCTCCCACTGGTCGTCCAACTTGTGGAGCCGTCTCTTCCTCTTCAAGACCTGCTCTCCGGGTACCAGGGGAACAGCGGGAGCATACTGGTTGTAAGTTTTCTCTTGTCTTTCCCTAGCCTGACAGAGACTTCGCTCCACGCTCTCCTGTACTCTCCGGTACTGCTGCTGCCTCTCTGTGTCCCAGTCTGTTTCTGGTGAAGTGTCCTCGGGTGTCAGGACTCCCATTTCCAGGTCAACAGGTAACTTACCAGGTCTTGCCCTCATTAGGTAAGCCGGGGTACAGTTGGTGGAACCTACCGGGATGTGGTTGTATAGGTCCACCAAATCGGGCAACTTCTCAGGCCACAGACTGCGTTCTTCCAGGGGTAACGTTTTTAGAAGATCCATTACCACCTGGTTCATTTTCTCACAAAGTCCATTAGTTTGCGGATGGTAGGGTGTCGTCCTTATCTTCCGGCAGCCATACAGATTGCAGAATTCCTGGAAGACCTCCGCTTCAAAGGCAGGTCCCTGGTCCGTCAGCACTCGGTCCGGGTACCCGTGTGGACGGCAAAAGTGCTGCTGGAAGGCTCTAGCTGCTGTTTGAGCCGTTAAGTCCTTGACGGGGACGACAACCAAGAACCGGGAGTAATGATCCACGATGGTTAACGCGTAGACGTAGCCACTTCTGCTTGGGGTCAGTTTTACATGATCCAAGGCTACCAGTTCCAACGGTTGCCGGGTGACGATGGACTGCAGGGGAGTCTTCTGGCTGGCACGGTCCTTCCTTCTCAGGTTGCACGGGCCACAGTCTCTGCACCACTTCTCAATGGTTCCCCTCATGCCTACCCAGTGGAACCGCTCGCGCAGCAGGAACTCCAGCTTCTTCCACCCGAAGTGTCCAGCTCCGTCGTGGTATGCCTCCATCACCATGGCTGTGTCTCTTCATGGCACCACTACTTGCCAGAGTAATTCATGCGTCCGGGAGTTAACCATTCTGCGGCACAACTTTCCTTTGTAAAGGAACAGTCGACTCTTCTCTGCCCATAGTTGTTTGGCTTCCTCCGGAGCGTCTGGTTCAAGGCGAGCCTCCGGCCGAGTCAGCATCTCCTTCACCAGTCGGACGGCAGGGTCGCTGTCTTGCGTTTCCGCCCAGTTGTAGTGGGGTAAGGGGTTCAACGTAGCAGGCTGCTTACTCCTTACCCGGTGGGAATACTGGATAGTCCCATGACGGTGGAACGCAGGGAGTTCAACCTCTTCCAGTCCCTCCGGATCTTCTCCTCCGTCCGGCAGGTTGGGCATCCTGGACAGAGCGTCCGCGTTGGTATTGGAACGTCCTGCCCGGTATTTGATTGTGAACTCGTAGTTGGACAGACGGGCCATCCACCTCTGCTCCAGGGCACCGAGTCTTGCCGTGTCCAGGTGTGTCAACGGGTTGTTATCCGTGTACACGGTGAACCGGGAAGAAGCGAGGTAATGCTTAAAGCGCTCGGTGACTGCCCATACTACGGCCAGGAACTCTAACTTAAATGAGCTGTAATTCTCGGGGTTCCTTTCGGTGGGTCGCAGTTTTCGGCTGGCGTAGGCGATTACTCGTTCCTTCCCCTGCTGGATTTGGGACAGTACGGCTCCTAGCCCGATGTTACTGGCGTCAGTGTAGAGGATAAAGGGCTGGCTATAATCCGGGTACGCCAGGATTTCGTCCCCCGTGAGGGCCATCTTCAGCTGGCGGAAGGACTCTTCTTCCAGCTCCTCCCATTTGAAGGGTGGCTTCTGGTTCTTGGCCTTCCGGGACTGGCCTATCAGGAGGTCCTGCATAGGTGCTGCCTTTTTGGTGAAACCGGGAATAAACCTTCGGTAGTAGCCTACCAACCCGAGGAACTGCCGCACTTCTTTTACGCTGGAGGGGCTTGGCCATTCCTTAATTGCGGTGATCTTATCAGGGTCGGGAGCCACTCCATCAGCGCTCACCACGTGTCCCAGGTACTGCACCTTTGGTTTCAGGAGGTGACACTTGGAGGGTTTCACCTTTAGGCCGTAACTCGCCAGAGCCTCGAACACTTCCGCCAGGTGTTTCAGGTGGTCCTCATACGTCTTGGAATATACGATGACATCGTCCAGGTACAACAGGACCGTCTCGAAGTTTCTGTGGCCCAGACAACACTCCATTAGTCGTTGGAAGGTTCCTGGTGCGTTGCAGAGTCCGAACGGCATGCAGGTGAACTCGCTAAGTCCCATCGGGGTGGTGAATGCGGTCTTCTCCCGGTCCGCCTCTGCTACAGGAACCTGCCAGTACCCGCTAGTGAGATCCAAGGTAGAGAAGAAGTTAGCAGATCTTAAGGCAGCCAATGACTCCTCTATCCTTGGCAAGGGGTACGCATCCTTGTGTGTGATACGGTTGATTTTCCGGTAATCTACACACATCCTCATGGTGTTGTCTTTTTTTCTGACTAAGACTAGTGGAGCTGCCCAGGGGCTACAGCTATCCCTGATCACCCCAGCCTCCTTCATGTCTCTAAGCATCCCCTTGGCGTGTTGGTAGTGGGCAGGGGGTACGGGTCGATACCTCTCTTTTATAGGAGGATGGTCTCCCGTGGGGATGTGGTGTTCTACCCCCTTGACTCGCCCGAAGTCTAACGGGTGTTTACTGAACACTCTCTCGTACTCCTGAACCACCCGATAGACTCCTTGTTTCTGGTGTGCGGGAGTGGAGTCAGTACCCAGATGTAGTTGCTGACACCAGTCCTCCATGTTTTTCTTAGAGCCGTTACCTTCCTCCGGGTGAGATGGAGGCAAGGGTTCCACAGATTGTATAGAATTTTGGTTAATGGTATATAATTTGGCTAGCGTGGCATACCGGGGCAGGTACACTTCCCTCTCCCCAATATTTATTATGCGAACGGGCACCCTCCCATGGCGTACATCAACCACCCCCCGTGCTGTCAAAATGGTGGGCCTACTGTCCGAGTAAACTGGTTCTACCATTGCCTGGTAATCTCTACCTCTCAGACCAATAGCTGCCCGGCACCAAATCATCATTTCACTTTTTGGGGGCATGGCAATAGGAAAAGGGTCACACATTCTTACGCTACCAATCTCACCGCCGGAGAGTTCCACCTGTTGCCGTCGCATCAGTGCCCGGATCTCTTTCTGGAGCACCCGCTGCTCGCCGGAGCTGGCGTTCTTGGCAACCTGCTGTAAAAGGAAAATCACCTCTGCAAGACAATTTTCAATTACATTAGTTCCTAGAGTTATTTTTGGGTGACTCTCATGTTTGTCAACATCTACAATGATCAGTCCCTGTGCTGCCAGTTCGACTCTACCGATTTTGATGGTCACCTCTTTAAATCCGATCTGTGGCACGGGCTGGCCATTGCTGGCGATGATACTCAAGTCGTCGTCAGGGTAGCGGGTAATATCCGAGTCATTCCAGTACTGCTTAAAGAGCACGTACGGGATGGTGGTGACCTGTGACCCGGTGTCCAGTAGGGCACTCATGGGAATGCCATCCAGTACCACAGGCAAGACTGGACGTCCTCCCACATATCTGTCGCGCCAGTTCGATGGGCCTGGTGATCTTTTTCCTGGGGGTTGGCCCTCTACCCCAGGTTGTGCCCGTTTAAAGAACAGTACCTTGCCATATGTCCGGGTTGATTGCAGCGGCGGCAGATGGGTCGTCCGTCCTCGCTGTATCGGTCACTGGGTCTTCCTCTGGCCGGTGGGGTCCTCCTTGGTCGACGCCACGGGATGTCCTCCGGTCCGGATGCCAGCTGGATCTTCCCTGGGGTGGAAGCCTGTAAAGACTGCACAGTTCGGGTTAGCGCAGCAACGCTCTTAGCTAGCTCTTGGACCTGATGGTGTAGGTCTGGAGCCGGGTCATTGTCCAAAGCCTGCGCATCAGCTCCCACAGGCCCTGCCGACAAGGGCGCCGCTTCCTGGTGGTAAGTGATAGCAGGGCGCTTGTGGGTCACAACGCCACCCGGTGCCGGTTCTCGGAGCACCCGGATGGCTCTGTCCTTGAACTGTGCAAAGCCCAGATGGGGATCCTGTAAGGCCATTGCCCGCAACTGGGTTCGGTGGGTATTACAATACAGTCCCTCTATAAACTGTTCGGTCAACAGCCTGTCCTCGTTTCCCACTCCATCAGGGTCGGTCTGCTTAATGGCCCTCAGGGCCTCTTGTAGGTTTAGTGCATAGTCCCTTATACTCTCATGCGCTCGCTGCTTGCATCCGTAGAATCTAAGCTTAATCTCAGCTGAGGTGCGGGTATCAAAGGTGTCCTTCAGCCGGGTTAGTATCCCTGCGACAGTCTTCCTCCCAGGTGGCCAGGATTTTACTTCCCTTTTGGCTGCCCCGGTTAGTTGGGCCACCAGGATGCTCACTTTTTGCTCTTCTGTGAGGGGGTACACCTGGAAGAGGCTATCCAGCTTTTCTCTAAAGTCATGCAGGGTATGTGACTCCCCTGAGTACTGGGGTAGCCAAGCTGCTCCCGGGATATAGGGCATGGTGAAGGGCATAACTGCAGCAGCGGTAGCGCTGGCGGGGGTTGAGGCAGTGAAGCTCTCCTCCGTATCCGACATCTTCCTCCCCCCTAGTGGACCGTGGCCTACCTTGCGATGATCCTCTTCCGTAGGCCGTGGCTCCGCAGTGGATCGTCAGGGTTGAGGACCTTCCGTCGCGCTCCTGTGACGTCGGCGTCTGCTGGGCTCCTTCCAGGACCTTACGCAACGTCCGGACGTGAGGCGGGGCTTCAGTTCTCGCGCGCTTTCGGAGTCCACGCCCCTCTTCTTCCCGCGCGGCGTCCTCAAGATGGCGTCCAATGGCGGGAAAACTCCACGGATGGCGGGAAGAAGGCAGAAGATGGCGCCGGATGGCGGGAAACTTCACCGATGGCGGGAAGAAGGCTGAAGATGGCGCCGGATGGCGGGAATCTTCACCACAGGTAAGTTTGAAAAGTCTCTTTTTCAGGCACGCAGTACCCGGTGGTTGCGGGCACGAAATCCTGCCGACTACGCCAAAGTTGACGCGCCCCTGGGCCTGTGTCGCGCTGCGTTGCGCACGCGGGAGCTTACCCGGAGCCGGATCTGTTGAGGGTTGTAGTCTCGTGGCGGTGACCCGGTCCGTGCCCAGGGAGTCAAACTGGACGGCAGTCTATTAGCAGTAGATGTAGTACGACTACGCTACCCGTTGAATGCAGCTTATGGAGCTGCCGCTGCAGGACAGTCCGCTGAGGCCGGTGGATGGATGGTGCAGCGGGGATGGTATAACCCCCAACGGGAGGGGTATGGCCTCAGGGCAGCCGACGTGGATGATGGGGGTAGCAGGAACCACTCAGAGACGGTGCGGTGTAATTCAGGGTCTTTACTGGTAACAACGATAGACCCTCCCGGAGTACTTGCTAGCGAACGGGGCCTGGTCAGTCCTTGAGCAGATGGGATCTCCCCTGGCCAGGCGGAGTTGTAAGCCTCCCAAACTGACTGTACTCTTCTGGCTACCTTGCTAGAAGCGGATATAAGTAGCCCACGTCCCTGAGTGTACCGTGTGGTGCTCACCCGTATGGCCGGTGACTCGGGGCCTTCTAATGGCTTCCGCTCCACGATGGCGGTGCTGGTCCCACGCGTGTGACCGTGCCTTCGGGTTTCTGGGCCTGAGGACCTGAAATCCCCTGCCGGTCGGCTTCTGCTGCTGGGTAAGAGTTAGTCCCCACAGCCTCGGACGCCGGGTCCGGTAAGAAATCTTCTCAGTCAGGGCGAGCTCTGCAGCTGCCAGCCCCTGACTTGTAGTAGTATTGCTCCCACTGAGCTTCTGCTGTTTCTTCCTATGCTGCTTCTTGTCTCTACTCTCCTTGACTGACTAACCCTGCTTCAGCCCCGGGTTTATATAGGGGAAGTTCTTCCCCTCCCAAGACTGGGCAGGAGGTGTGGCATGCACAGGATCCCTGACCAAAGGACCTCCCACCTGCTCTCAGACATAACATTACATTACTGTGGAAACCAGACCCCTGGGGTGCCACACAAGCAAATTAAATGAAGAGAATAATACCAAAGAATTTGTGATTGCAATCATTTTCAGGAAGAAACTGAGTATTACCTGACAGAATTGCAGGGGTGCCAATACTTTTGGCCAGCACTGTATGCCAGAAAATGGGGAGCAGGAAGTATCCCTTCATGGAGGAGGAAGGAGAGCTATGAGGCAGCGCCAGCATTAGTGTATCAATTTCCCTGTAATCTACATATACTTCATGTTCATTCCCACCTATCAAGCACAGGGAATATAATCTACACCTGTTTATATGGGTTATGTGTTCATTCCCCTATTATCTACATATATTCAGTGTTCATTCCCCACCTATCAAGCACAAGTAATATAATACACACCTGTTCATATGGGATATGTGTTCATTCCCCTATTATCTAAATGTATTTCATATACATTCCCCACCTAACAAGCACAGGGAATATAGTATATACCTGTTTATATGGAATATGTGTTCATTCTCCTATTATCTACATATATTCCATGTTCATTCCCTACCTATTAAGCACAGGGAATATAATATATACCTGTTTATATGAGATATGTAGACAAATAGCGAAAATGGCCAGCACATCCTAACTAATGTGAACAGGAGCCAACTAAAAAAATTCAAACTATAAAAATAGGTCAAAGTTGTCTCCTTGTAGCGCTTTCTTATGTTTCTATTTCAGTAATGCAGTTTCATTGTCTTAGAGCAATCACTCTTAGCAATTTAGGAGACAACTTTGACCTTTTTCTATAGTTTGAATTTTTTTAGTTGGCTCCTGTTCACATTTGTTAGGATGTGCTGGCCATTTTCGCTATTTGGGCTCATTCTCACTTGTGAGAAAAATCGGATTGCACGCGGACAAATGTTATTCTATGTGTTACATCTCATCTGCAATTTTTTTTCTCAGCTGAAATTGGACTGAGAAAAAAATTTCAGCGTGCTGCGAATTGCTGCGTATATCGGACGAGACTCATCAATGCAAGTCAATGGGTGCGAGAAAAAAAATGGATGGCATACGGACCATCTTTATGCCATGCGATTTTTACGGATACAATACCATTCTGTAGCACAGAACAGTGTAAATGGTCCTGTAAATGACTGGAGAATAATAGTTGCAGAGAAAAAAAACGCATTGCATACGGATGTCACACGGATGCTAGGTGTGAAAAATCTCATGGCACTCGCATGAAAATCACATAGCACTTGTCCGTTTTTTTCGGTCCAGATATCAGAATGTTTTTTTTTCTCCCATGTGAGTATGAGCGCTTAGTCTAATTCTCTTTTTGGCATGTGCACTCCCTCCCGCCTCAGCCTCAGGTGATTTTAAGCTGGTCCACTCCTGACTAGTGTTGAGCGATACCTTCCGATATCAGGAAATATCGTATCGGATTGGATCGGACCGATACCCAAAAAGTATCGGATATCGCCGATTCCGATACCGGAAACCAATGCAAGTCAATGGGACACAAATATCGGAATGAAAATAAACCCTTTCTTTCCTTGTAGGTTAATTCTACATGAAGTAAAACAACTAAGAATAATGTAGAATGTATTACGCGAAAAGCCGGCAATTCATCAGCGGCATACACCGGTACCCGACAATTTACAACAGAAAGAATAGAGTATCACACATAGATTAGATAGATAGAAACATGTCAGTCACATATATAATAAGTACAGTGATAGTGTTGGTTACTGTACTTGTCATTTAGTGTAAAGGATTTATTTAAAAATATAATAGTGTTTTCATGCACCGTCTCTTTAAAAAAGCCGGCCGGCAATTCAGCATCTGTACCCGACAATTTAGAATAGAAGGAATAGAGAATCATACATAGATTAGATAGATAGAAACATGTCAGTCACATATATATGAAGTACAGTGACAGTGTTGATTACTGTACTTGTCATTTAGTGTTAAAATAAAGGATTTATTTAAAAAAAAATTGGCGTGGGGTTCCCCTTAATTTTAGGCTCTAGCGGAGGTTAAGCAGACGGCTGGGGCAGATGTTTGAAGTCTGGGAAGGGGGTAATACCCACGGAGCTTCCCAGGCTACTAATATGAGCCCCCAGCTGAATACCTAGCCTTTACTAGCTATTAAAATGGGGGACCCCCTCAAAAAAATGACGTGGGGTCCCCCCTAATTTAATAGCTAGCAAAGGCTAGGCAGACAGCTGGGGGCTGATATTAATAGCCCAGGAAGGGTGCCATGAATATTGGCCCCCTCCCAGGCTAGAAACACCAGCCGTCAGCCGCCCCAGAAATGGCGCATCCATAGGATGCGCCAATTCTGGCACTTAGCCTCGCTCTTCCCACTGCCCTGTAGCGGTGGCAGTGGGGTAATAGGGTTGGGGTTGATGTCAGCTTATAATGCCAGCTGACATCAAGCCCAGGTTAGTAATGGAGAGGCTTCTATAAGCCACCCCCATTACTAACCCCATAGTCAAAGTTAAAAAAAAAAAACACAAACACCCAGAATAAAGTCCTTTAATTGAAATAAACACACAATTCTTTATTGTTCTAAATTAAACTCTACTTACCATCACGCCCATTCCAGCTGAAGCCAACGATCTCCTGCAATAAAAGAAAAATAATAAAGCAACCTCATCCTTACCTTTCCATGGTTCCCAGGACAGCTTCAGTTCTGCTACATCGAGATGACAGACTGGACTGCAGCAGAACGCTGCCATCCAGCCTGTCATCCCGCAGACACTGAAAAGCGCAAGCATGCTTGCGCTCCTCAGTGTCTCTCTGTGACGGCATCCAGATGAGCCGAGTTCATGTCCAATGAACTCAGCTCACCTCATGTACGTCACTGACAGCGTGGGAGAATTCTCCTGCACTCAGCGCTTCAGCGTGAGAATTTTCCCACGCTGTCAGTGACGTGCATGAGGTGAGCTGAGTTCATTGGACATGACCTCACCTCATTCACGTCACTGACAGCGTGGGAAAATTCTCACGCTGAAGCGCTGAGTGCAGGAGAATTTTCCCACGCTGTCAGTGACGTGCATGAGGTGAGCCGAGTTCATTGGACATGACCTCGGCTCATCTTTATGCCGTCACAGAGAGACACTGAGGAGCGCAAGCAAGCCTGCGCTTCTCAGTGTCTGCGGGATGACAGGCTGGATGGCAGCGTTCTGCTGCGGTCCAGTCTGTCATCTCGATGTAGCAGAGCTGAAGCTGTCGTGGGAACCATGGAAAGGTAAGGATGAGGTTGCTTTATTATTTTTCTTTTATTGCAGGAGATCGTTGGCTTCAGCTGGAATGGGCGTGATGGTAAGTATAGTTTAATTTAGAACAATAAAGAATTGTGTGTTTATTTCAATTAAAGGACTTTTTTCTGGGTGTTGTGTTTTTTTTAAATACTTTACTAGAAATTCATGGTGGTCATGTCTAATATTGGCGTGACCCCATGAATGTCGGGCTTAGGGCCAGCTGATAATGCCAAGCTGGCCTTAACCCCTTTATTACCCAGTGAGCCACCGCACCAGGGCCCTGGATGAGTTGGGTACAGCGCCAGAAGATGGCGCTTCTATGAACGCGCCATTTTCCGGGGTGGCTGCGGACTGCAATTTGCAGCGGGTGGGGCCCAGAAAGCTTGGGCCTCCCTACGCTGCGGATTCCAGACCCCAGCTGCCTAGTTGTACCTGGCTGGACACAAAAATAGGGCGAAGCCCCACGTATTTTTTTTTTCAATTATTTCATGAAATTCATTAAATAATTAAGAAAAAAAGGGCTTCCCTATATTGTTGTGTCCAACCAGGTACAAATAGGCAGCTGGTGGTTGGGGGCAGCCCGTTCCTGCCTGCTGTATCTGGCTGGACACAAATATAGTGCGAAGCGCCACGTCAATTTTTTTAAAATTATTTCATGAAATAATTTTTTTAAAAAAGGGCTTCCCTATATTGTTGTGTCCGGCCAGGTACAAATAGGCAGCTGGTGGTTGGGCGCAGCCCGTTCCTGCCTGCTGTACCTGGCTGGATGCAAATATAGGGCGAAGCCCCACATCAATTTTTTTTTAATTATTTCATGAAATAATTTTTTTAAAAAAGGGCTTCCCTATATTGTTGTGTCCGGCCAGGTACAAAAAGGCAGCTGGTGGTTGGGGGCAGCCTGTTCCTGCCTGCTGTACCTGGCTGGACACAAATATAGGGCGAAGCCCCACATCAATTTTTTTTTAAATAAATCCTTTATTTTAACACTAAATGACATTTGAGGAGTTAATAAAGATGCAGTCCCTAAATTATTATTTATTTTTTAATTAATATTTCCCAAAACTTTTGACGTGGGCTTCGCCATATTTTTGTATGCCAGCCAGGTACAGCATCCAGCTTCTATGAACGCGTCATTTTCCGGGGTGGCTGCGGACTGCAATTTGCACCGGGGGGGGGGGGGGGGCAGAAAGCTTGGGCCTCCCTGCGCTGCAGATGCCATCCCCCAGCTGCCTAGTTGTACCTGGCTGGACACAAAAATAGGGAGAAGCTTCAAGTATTTTTTTTTTTTAATTATTTCATGAAATTCATGAAATAATTAAGAAATAAAGGGCTTCCCTATATTGTTGTGTCCAACCAGGTACAAATAGGCAGCTGGTGGTTGGGGGCAGCCCGTTCCTGCCTGCTGTACCTGGCTGGACACAAATATAGTGCGAAGCCCCACGTCAATTTTTTTTAAATCATTTCAGGAAATTCATGAAATAATTAAAAAAAATTGATGTGGGGCTTCGCCCTATATTTGTGTCCAGTCAGGTACAGCAGGCAGGAACGGGCTGCCCCCAACCACCAGCTGCCTATTTGTACCTAGCCGGACACAACAATATAGGGAAGCCCTTTTTTTCTTAATTATTCCATGAATTTCATGAATTTAAAAAAAAAATACGTGGAGCTTCGCCCTATTTTTGTGTCCAGCCAGGTACAACTAGGCAGCTGGGGGCTGGAATCTGCAGCGCAGGGAGGCCCAAGCTTTCTGGGCCCCACCCGCTGCAAATTGCAGTCCGCAGCCGCCCCGGAAAATGGCGCGTTCATAGAAGCGCCATCTTCTGGCGCTGTACCCAACTCATCCAGGGCCCTGGTGCGGTGGCTCACTGGGTAATAAAGGGGTTAAGGCCAGCTTGGCATTATCAGCTGGCCCTAAGCCCGAAATTCATGGGGTCACGCCAATATTAGACATGACCACCATGAATTTCTAGTAAAGTATTTAAAAAAAACACAAACACCCAGAAAAAAGTCCTTTAATTGAAATAAACACACAATTCTTTATTGTTCTAAATTAAACCATACTTAGAGTCACGCCCATTCCAGCTGAAGCAAACGATCTCCTGCAATAAAAGTAAAATAATAAAGCAACCTCATCCTTACCTTTCCATGGTTCCCACGACAGCTTCAGCTCTGCTACATCGAGATGACAGGCTGGACCGCAGCAGAACGCTGCCATCCAGCCTATCATCCCGCAGACACTGAGAAGCGCAGGCATGCTTGCGCTCCTCAGTGTCTGGCTGTGACGGCATCCAGATGAGCCGAGGTCATGTCCAATGAACTCGGCGCACCTCATTCACGTCACTGACAGCGTGGGAAAATTCTCACGCTGAAGCGCTGAGTGCAGGAGAATTTTCCCACGCTGTCAGTGACGTGCATGAGGTGAGCTGAGTTCATTGGACATGACCTCACCTCATGTATGTCACTGACAGCGTGGGAGAAGTCTCACGCTGAAGCGCTGAGTGCAGGAGAATTTTCCCACGCTGTCAGTGACGTGCATGAGGTGAGCTGAGTTCATTGGACATGACCTCGACTCATCTTTATGCCGTCACAGCCAGACACTGAGGAGCGCAAGCATGCCTGCGCTTCTCAGTGTCTGCGGGATGACAGGCTGGATGGCAGCGTTCTGCTGCGGTCCAGCCTGTCATCTCGATGTAGCAGAGCTGAAGCTGTCGTGGGAACCATGGAAAGGTAAGGATGAGGTTGCTTTATTATTTTTCTTTTATTGAAGGAGATCGTTGGCTTCAGCTGGAATGGGCGTGACTGTAAGTATGGTTTAATTTAGAACAATAAAGAATTGTGTGTTTATTTCAATTAAAGGACTTTTTTCTGGGTGTTTGTGTTTTTTTTAAATACTTTACTAGAAATTCATGGCGGTCATGTCTAATATTGGTGTGACCCCATGAATTTCGGGCTTAGGGCCAGCTGATAATGCCAAGCTGGCCTTAACCCCTTTATTACCCAGTGAGCCACCGCACCAGGGCCCTGGATGAGTTGTGTACAGCGCCAGAAGATGGTGCTTCTATGAACGCACCATTTTCCGGGGCGACTGCGGACTGCAATTTGCAGCGGGTGGGGCCCAGAAAGCTTGGGCCTCCCTGCGCTGCGGATTCCAGCCCCCAGCTGCCTTGTTGTACCTGGCTGGACACAAAAATAGGGCGAAGCCCCACGTATTTTTTTTTTTAATTATTTCATGAAATTCATGGAATAATTAAGAAAAAAAGGGCTTCCCTATATTGTTGTGTCCGGCTAGGTACAAATAGGCAGCTGGTGGTTGGGGGCAGCCCGTTCCTGCCTGCTGTACCTGACTGGACACAAATATAGGGCGAAGCCCCACATAATTTTTTTTTAATTATTTCATGAATTTCCTGAAATAATTAAAAAAAAATTGACGTGGGGATTTGCACTATATTTGTGTCCAGCCAGGTACAGCAGGCAGGAACGGGCTGCCCCCAACCACCAGCTGCCTATTTGTACCTGGTTGGACACAACAATATAGGGAAGCCCTTTTTTTCTTAATTATTCCATGAATTTCATGAAATAATTAAAAAAAAAAAAAACGTGGAGCTTCTCCCTATTTTTGTGTCCAGCCAGGTACAACTAGGCAGCTGGGGGATGGAATCCGCAGCGCAGGGAGGCCCAAGCTTTCTGCCCCCCTCGCTGAAAATTGCAGTCAGCAGCCGCCCCGGAAAATGGCGCGTTCATAGAAGCTGGATGCTGTACCTGGCTGGCATACAAAAATATGGCAAAGCCCACGTCAAAAGTTTTGGGAAAAATTAATTAAAAAATAAATAATAATTTAGGGACTGCATCTTTATTAACTCCTCAAATGTCATTTAGTGTTAAAATAAAGGATTTATTTAAAAAAAAAATGGCGTGGGATCCCCCATAATTTTAGTCTCTAGCGGAGGTTAAGCAGACGGCTGGGGCAGATGTTTGAAGCCTGGGAAGGGGGTAAAACCCACGGAGCTTCCCAGGCTACTAATATCAGCCCCCAGCTGAATACCTAGCCTTTACTAGCTATTAAAATGGGGGACCCCCCCAAAAAAAATGACGTGGGGTCCCCCCTATTTTAATAGCTAGCAAAGGCTAGGCAGACAGCTGGGGGCTGATATTAATAGCGCAGGAAGGGTGCCATGAATAATGGCCCCCTCCCAGGCTAGAAACACCAGCCGTCAGACGCCCCAGAAATGGCGCATCCATAGGATGCGCCAATTCTGGCACTTAGCCTCGCTCTTCCACGCTGCCATGGTGCGGTGGCAGGGGGTAATAGTGGTGGGGTTCATGTCAGCGCCAGCTGCCATGAAGCCCAGGTTAGTAATGATGGGCGTCTATAAGACACCCCCATTACTAACCTACAAAGTGTTAAAAAGAAAACACACACTACACCCAGAAAGAAATAATTTATTTGAAATAAAACACACCATTTTATTTAATTCTTAGTTTACTAAAAATAATAGTTACCTGTCCACGTTCCTGCGCTGATCTCCCATGCACAGCTGTCACATCTGGAGAAGGTGACAGCTGTGCATGGCTGCTGTAAGCTCACGCTGCCGGGAACACGTCCGCTCCCGGCAGCGGGAGCCACTGACTGAGGTCACCGGAGTGCATTCAGTCAGCGCAGCTCCGGAGACCTCCTTTACGGCACTGCTGTACCGTGGGAATTTCTCACGATACAGCAGGGCCGTAAAGCAGCTAACCGGAGCAGCGCTGCCTGAACTCCGGTGAACCCTTACGGCCCCGTCATTCTAGCGGCGGCAGCGGTTCAGAGCGGTCACATTCTATGTGGCTGCTCTGAACTGGAGATCATCGTGGGACACTCGTGGACTACTACGGAGGGGTAAGGATAAGGTTGTGGTTTATTATTTTATATTTTATTACAGGAGATCGATGGCTTCGGGGAATTAGGTGTCTAGGTGAGTATAGGTGTAGTTTTTTATTTTTTACTTTATTTTAGGTGGCGATCGGCGGGGACAGGTAATGTATGAACTAATTTATTGTAGGTAACCACTGGCCACCAATGACATGTATTTAAAATTTATTGGGGACCATGGGGCAATTTAAATAGCAGGATCAGGCTGATGGGAACTACTGCTCCCATCGAGCTGATCCTGCTGGCATGAGTGGACGGGGGACAGACATAGGCCGATGGGAGTAGTAGTGTCACATCGGCCTATGTCTGCCTGCACGCACAGACACCGCACACACCCCGCACAGACACCCCGCACACACACCCCGCACACACACACCCGCACACACACCCCGCACACACACACCCGCACACACACACCCGCACACACACCCCGCACACACACCCCGCACACACACATCCGCACACACACCCCGCACACACACCCCGCACACACACCCCGCACACACACACCCGCACACACACCCCGCACACACACACCCGCACACACACACCTCGCACACACACTTCGCACACACACTTCGCACACACACACCCCGCACACACACCCCGCACACACACACCCCGCACACACACACCCGCACACACACCCCGCACACACACACCCGCACACACACCCCACACACACACACCCGCACACACACACCCCGCACACACACTTCGCACACACACTTCGCACACACACCCCGCACACACACCCCGCACACACACTAATCATGACCGGTCTGATGGTCTGGGAGGTGAGGCTGACCTGTGCGGCCGTGGGAAAGTTCATGTGAGTTCATGCAATGCAGTCAAGCATGAACTCACATGAACCCTCCGAGGGCACCGCGGCTACTTCAAATGAACAGCTGATCGGCATCACCTGATACCTCAGCTGTTCATTTGAAATAACCGGCGGGAAAGCGCAGCACAGAACGGGAAAGCCGGCGGTGAAGTCTTTTCACTGCCGGCTTCCCCGCCCGGGTCCTTCGCTCCTTGGTGCTGCGCTCCCCGCCCGGTCCTAATTTACGATTGGGATTGGAGGTGGCGAGGGGAGCGGAGGATCGGGGTGGGAGGCTGCGGGGAAGCAGTATGGGGCTGTGCGATTGTTTAAAAGCCGGCGGCTTTTTACCGCGCGCCGGCTTTTAAACAATCAGGAGAATTCTCCCCCGCTGGGATGGCATTCTGATGACAGGCTGGATCGCGCTGCCATCCAACTTGTCATCCTTCACAGACACTGCAGAGCGCAGGCAATATGGGAACTTCCGATTCCGGTATTCGATATTGTAAAAGTATCGGAATTAAGTATTGGAATTCCGATACCGCGAATATCGGCCGATACCCGATATTACAGTATCGGAATGCTCAACACTAGTGCTAAGCCTTGCATAGCCTGGGCATTTTTTCAGATCGATAAAGATGACCCAACTCGTGTTATCTGTAACATTTGTCAGCAAAAGCTAAGTAGAGGCCAAAAAATACATAGTTTGAGTACTTCATGCATGAACCGGCACATGGACATGAAGCATAAGTTGCAGTGGGAAGTTCACTGTGCTACAATGCGGCCTAGCCGACCGGGCCAACCACCGTCTGCCATATCTTGTGCATCCACGGCCTCTTCATCCTCTGTGACTGGGGGGACAGCAGTCACACCTGTTTTGGGGCGCAGACCTGCCACCTCTTTACCCGCAACAGCCAGCGTGATTGGCAGGTCATCATTTTCTTTGGAGGTGGTAACACCAGCTGGTGTTGAGCGCTGTCCGACATCGATAGCACCACCTTTGGATCAAGGCAACCTAACATGTCCGCCTGCATCTTCCTCACAGACCGGCAGTTTGCGGGGACACCCTTATCAACCCCATCTAAGCACAATAGCCAGCCCTCAGTCCCTCAGATGTGGACAAGTAAAAGACCATTTCCTCCTAGCCATGAGAAAGCTAAGAGGTTGAATTTCACCATCTGCAAGCTCTTGGCTACAGAAATGCTGCCTTTCCGCCTGGTGGACACAGAGGATTTTCGAGACCTTATGTCCGTCGCAGTGCCCCAGTACCAGATGCCCAGTCGGCACTACTTCTCAAAGAAAGGTGTGCCTGCGCTCCACCAGCATGTCGCACACAACATCACCGCTTCTTTGAGAAACTCTGTGTGTGACAGGGTGCATTTCACCACAGACACTTGGACGGGTAGGCATGGACAGGGGCGTTACATGTCGCTGACTGGGCACTGGGTAACTATGGTGACAGCAGGACAAGGGGCTGCTGTCCAAGTCTTGCCGTCCCCACGAGTTGTGCGTCAATCCTCTTTATCTCAAAGTTCCTCCACTGCTTCTGCCTCCTCAACCTCCTCTCGGTCCTCCACCTGCACCCAAAGCCTGTCTGGTCATGCCACAAGCTTTCTAACTGCGCAGAAGGGATCCTGCACACCTCCTTACTATGCTGGCAGTAGGGCTCAACGTCATCAGGCGGTTTTTACTTTGAAATGTCTGGGAAATGTGAGTCACACAGCTGAGGAATTGTGGTCAGCTCTGGAGAACCAATTTGATGAATGGTTGTCTCCACTGGACCTGAAACCAGGGAAGGCCGTGTGCGACAATGCTGCAAACCTGGGTGCGGCCCTTCGCCGGGGCAATGTCACACACGTGCCTTGTATGGCTCACGTGTTGAACCTGGTTGTCCAGCAATTTTTAGCCCACTATCCCGGACTAGATGGCCTTCTGCAGAGGGCACGGTCGCTGTGTGCTCACTTCCGCCGTTCGCATCCCGCAGCTCAGCGACTTACATCTCTACAGAAGTCGTTGGGCCTGCCACTTCACCGGCTAAAATGCGATGTGCCTACCCGGTGGAATTCAACTCTGCACATGTTGCAGCGACTGAGGCAGCACCGACAAGCCCTGGTGCAATACGTTCTGACTTATAGCCTGGGCCAAAGAGATCCAGAGGTGGGGTAAATCACGCTGGAGGAGTGGTCTCAGATCAGGGACCTATGCACCCTTCTGCACAGTTTTGAAATGGCGACGAAGATGTTTAGTGCTGACGATGCCATTTTCAGCATGACTATTCCGGTGATTTACATACTGGAGCACATGTTAAACAGAATTCGGAGTCAGGTGGTGGCACAAGAGGAGGTGGAGGAAATAGAGGAGGAGGAGTTGTATGCGGAAGGGCTAACATCTGCAAGGTCCAGACGGTCGGCAGCACCAAGGCGGCAGGCATGTGAGGGTGGGGGAGATGGTTTTACCAGGGCGCATGGTAGCAGCCAAACTAGTGAGGAAGGTGCAGGAGCCCAGGAAGAAGTGGAGGACGAACTGATGGAAGACTCATCAGATGAGGGAGACCTTGATCACTTTTCTGTTGTGCGAGGTTGGGGGGAGAGGACAGAGGAAGGAAGCATGATTGTTACCTCGCCACCAACACAACAGGGACTTGGTGCTCCTGGATGCGCAACACACATGAGTGCCTTCTTGCTGCACTACCTGCAACATGACCCTCGAATTGTGAGAATTAGAAATAATCCTGACTACTGGGTTGCCACACTGTTAGATCCCCGGTACAAAAGTAAATTTGCAGAAATTATTCCTGCCATAGAAAGGGATGCACGCATGCAGGAGTATCAGCAGAGACTGTTGCAGAATCTTACATGTGCTTTTCCACAAAACACCAGTGGTGCACGTACTGAATCTCACAGTTCCAACTTGCCAACCGTGGGACCGTCGAGTGTTCAGCACTCAAACCGTAACAGAAACACAGTATCTGCTGGTAACATCAATTTTGCGGAATCATTTCACCACTTTTTTAGCCCATCCTTTGCAAGGCCACAGGAGACAAGAAGTCTGACACATAGTCAACGCCTAGAGACGATGGTACAGGAGTATCTCCAAGTAAACATTGAAGCCATGACTGTGTCACTGGACCCTTGCTCTTTTTGGGCTTCCAATCTGGATAAATGGCCGGAGCTAGCCACTTACGCCTTGGAGATCTTGTCATGCCCCGCAGCCAGCGTTCTGTCTGAACGTGTGTTCAGCGCTGCTGGTGGTGTGCTGACAGATAAGCACACGCGGCTCTTCACTGATAATGTAGACAGACTCACGTTTATAAAGATGAACAAATCATGGATCCGAAATGACTTTTATACCCCTGTGTCATTCTGGGGAGAGTAAAAGCTTGATGATTGGTTAAAATCACCTCACCAACCATTTTAAGCTTTCAAATTACTAATCATGTTTATCTGTATCTTGGCTGGAAAATTATTTGGGCTTTGTAGCAGTGTGCAGTACTGATTCTATTAGGCCATCTATACTAAGCTCCACCAGATTTAAAATTACTAATCATGTTTATCTGTATCTTGGCTGGAAAATAATTTGGGCTTTGTAGCAGTGTGCAGTACTGATTCTATTAGGCCATCTATACTAAGCTCCACCAGATTTAAAATTAATAATAATTTTTAGCTGCATCTAGCCCGGAAAATAATTTTGGGGCTCCGAGATGCGCAAGACACATAAGTGCCTTCTTGCTGCACTACCTGCAACATGACCCTCAGATTGTCAGAATTCGAAGTAATCCTGACTACTGGGTTGCCACACTCTTAGATCCCCCACACTCTTCGATCAACCTTTTCATTTTAATAAAGACCAAAAAAATGGTCATTTTTTAAATTATAAGCATTAGCAGGTTATTAGAAACTGAAATCAAACAGTTTTCAACTCAAAACTTTATTCTAGGTGATGTTACATTTGCACATAGGACCCCTTGTTCGAAAGGAGCTTCTGAACTCTCTCGTCCATTGAATTTGTCAGGTTTTGGATGGTTTCTGCTTCAATTGTTTTGCATGAGGACAGAATACCCTCCCAGAGCTGTTGCTTAGATGTGAACTGCCTCCCGCCATCATAGACACTCCTTTTGATGATGCTCCAGAGGTTCTGAATGGGGTAGAGGTCAGGGGAGCATGGGGGTCACACCATAGGTTTGTCCCCTTTTATGCCCATATCAGCCAGAGATGCAGATGTGTTATGTGCAGCATGAAACGGTGCATTATCATGCATGAAATGATCTTGCTGTGGAATACACGGTTCTTGTTCTTGAACCATGGCAGGAAGTGCTGTTTGAGAAACTCCACATACATTATGGAGTTCATCTTTACCCCTTCAGGGATCCTAAAGGGGCCGACAATATCTCTCCCCATGATTCCAGCCCAAAACATTACTCCACCTCCTCCTTGTTGGCTCTGTAGCCGTGTTTGCGTGGGGTGTCCATCAACCAGCCATCCTCCACTCCATCCATCTGGACCATCGAGCGTTGCACGGCACTCATCCGTGAACAAAACAGTTTGGAAATCAGTCTTCATGTAATGTTTGGCCCACTGGAGCCGTTTCTGCTTGTGTGAAGTGGATAGAGGAGGTCGACAGGATGGCGTATGCACAGCTGCAAACCTCTGAAGGACCCTGCATCTTGTTGTTCGGGGGACGTTGGAGGCACCAGCAGCTTCAAAAACTTGTCTGCTGCTATGACAAGGCTTTTTTGCCACTGCTCTTTTAACCTGACGTAATTGCCTGTAGGAAAGAGTCCTCAATTTGCCCTTATCAGCACGCACACGTGTGTACTGTGAATCAGCTACATACTTCTTGATTGCCAAGACACTTCATCCTGATCATCGCACAATGTTGATTGTAGTCATGCCTTGACCTAAACACTCCACAATTTGTTGCTTCTCAGCAGCCGACACATCCTTTTTCTTTCCCATTTTGGCAGAAAATGTAGGCTGCTTAGTAATGTGGGACAGCCTTCTTAAGTAGACTTGCCTTTCATTGGACACACCTGCCAAACTAATTAGCACAGGTGTCTGCAATTGCTTACAGTGATATAAAGAGCCCTGACACACATCACCATCAATGAGTTTAACTGACAAACAAACAAATTCTTCCCTTATCACTCCTAAACACTTTTTGCATAATAATTTGGAACACAGTGTACATGTGCTTTTCCACAAAACACCAGTGGTTCACATAGTGAATCTTACAGTTCTAACTTGCCAACCGTGGTTTGTATGGAGTTGTTCAATAAAGGGCCCAAAATTAAGATAACATAGATGGGAGAGGTCTCTATGAATAGGAATTCCTAAGTATTTGATACCCTGTGAGGGCCAGGCAAAGGGAAAGTTGTACTGGATGGAATCCTGTATGGATTTGGGGAGGGAGACATCGAGGGCCTCAGACTTCGCTGCATTGATTTTAAAATTTGACCATGTAACAAAGTGATCTATTTCAGCCATAACAGCAGGGAT
Source organism: Phyllobates terribilis (assembly GCF_046119375.1). Classification (NCBI taxonomy): domain Eukaryota; kingdom Metazoa; phylum Chordata; class Amphibia; order Anura; family Dendrobatidae; genus Phyllobates; species Phyllobates terribilis. The sequence goes on from NW_027365220.1 coordinate 56,451, forward strand.
GGATATATGTGATTGAGTGATATATACTAGGTCATCATCAGCAAATAGAGAGCACTTGTACTCGGTGCCTCCCACCTCAATCCACCTAATATTGGGGTTATGGCGAATTGATGAGAGCAGGTGCTCCGTCACTAGGATGTATAAGAGAGGGGACAGAGGACATCCCTGCCTTGTCCCATTGGTGATTATGAAAGGTGATGAAAATGTTCTGATGCGCCCTCTGGGCCTTGGGACACCCGGAGCCGGACCCTTTTTGGTGGATGCTGGTGGTTGTAGTCTCCATGGCGGCGACCCGGTTCCGTGGCTCAGGGCGGTCAAACCAGTGGCGGAACTATTTATGTGGTTTTGATGTTTAAATGTCCGACTACGCCACCCGTGGTTTGCGGTCAGAGTGAACCGCCGCTGCAGGGCAGACCGCTGAGGCTGGTGTTGTGGGTGCAGCAGAGCGTAGCATAACTCCCCACGGGAGGAGTATAGCCTCAGGGCAGTGTATGCGGAGGATGGGGGTGATGGTGCAGGGCAGCAGCAGTAACGACACGGAGTCAGTGATGCAGTCCAGGGCCTTTACTCACAGTTCTTATTATCCAGACCACGTCTGCAGGTAACGGCTGCCCACGTCGTACTGTGCTCACCAGGTGAGGGGCTCAGACAACTCCCAGATAACTTTGGAGCGCTTCACAGGACCCCCTTTGTGTGTCCTTTGTCTGGCCTTAATTACCAACCCTTCTGTCCGGCTGCCTCGGGCCTCCTCTTGGTAAACTTGGCGCCAGTTTCTCTGACCCTATGTGGTGCCTTCCTAGCGGGTGTAGCGAGGGGCTGCGCCACATAAAATGTCACAGCCTCCGGTTTCTAGCTGAGGGTCGTTTCCCGCCTCCACTAGTTTCGGGGACCGGTCTCCCCCTTTGGCCTGACCCCTCCACGCAGGTGGATTCGGGCGTGCGGTGGCGACTCGCCCGTCCGCACCCCTGGGATCCCTTCGTTCCTCGTTCCTGGAGCCTTCTCCGCTCCTCTTCCTTCCTTCTCCCTCTTCCAGGCCTGGGCCTCTGTTACTATGCCCGCCTCCGGAGCAGAGCTCATGCAGAGCCCCTGCTCCCTGTCACTTCTGCTCAGACTTCTCTGCACTGAACTAAGATGGTGCCCACCTTTTATACTCCCTTCTCAATGCACCCAGGAACTGCTTCCTCCCTGCTCCTGCACTACAGGGTTCCCCTTCCTCAGTGTTCCCTCCCCCCACTCCAGCCAGGGACAGGGACTGTCGTGCCCATCTCAGGGGCATATTGGTCGCCCTGCCCCACGGCAATGTGGTGTAATGCATGCAGGTGTCGGGTCCTGATCCACACTCCATCCTTACCTGAGAGTGAGATATCACACCTCTGGGTGAGGTGCAATACCTCTGTAGCAACCGAGCCCTCAGGGTGCTACAGTTCCATTTATCTTCAGCCTAGGTGACGTATTGCGATACAGGGCCGTGATTTTGGCTATAAAAGGGTCCCCTAGACCTCTACCCCAAACATTTTAAGAGAATAATATATGGCGTGCCAGGAGACTCTATGGAATGCTTTCTCAGCATCCAACGAGAGTATCTAATTACAAATTTTTAACTGCATCTAGCCCAGGAAATACTTTGTGCCTAGTAGCAGTGTCTGCTAGTCAGCGGATTATCCCGGCTGTTAAGCAAGCTACACCACCTGTAGTTTGGACACTTAATTTTTTCAAAGGAAATGCTTCGGGACCATGGGATAGTCAGTGAAGAGCATCAGGAGGCACCCCAAGGCATAGGGGCTGGGACTGGCAGTAGGATTCCTTGCGGTGGACAGCCGAGCTCGATCCTTATAAAAGCTTTTTAACTGCAGCAGCTTTAGTGGACACTACTGGAGCTGGAATTACGCAGCTGCTGGCATGAGACTTGCCCTCCAATAGATCCTTGTAAATGGATTTAAAGTGTATTCATTCAAATTAGAGAGACAATTTAAATTAAAAAGCTTAGAGCTGCCTCCACCACAGGGGGGCTCGCTCGACCCACCAGCGGACAGGCACCAGTATTGGGAGAGGGGGGCTGGCCGTCAGGGTTCACCGCGGCTCTGGCACAAACCCGGCGACACGGAGGTGGCACGGGCAGGAGCGGACTGGCCGTGTCGGCTTCTCACTTTTTGGATTTTAGAAGGGCATGACATGCCTATATCTGTGTCTCCCCCGCCTTTTACTCCTCCACCTCTTTTCTTTTCGCATGACTATATGTACTTGTCACTTTTCCATGTGTTAGTTATGTCTTCTGAGCAGTTTGTCAGCTTTTGGACACCTTTGAAGGTGTTTTCTATGTGTTTCTATGTGTTTTTGTTTGCCTGCCATTGGTTTTAACGGTGTTCGAAGGTGTTCGACGAACAGTTCGGCGAACACACGGGTGTTCGACGAACCGAACCGAACTCGAACACTACGGGGGTGGCTCAACACTACTCTCTACCTCAAAGACGTCTTCAGCGGAAACCGGAGCAGAGGAAGCACCTGGATTGTTGGAAAAAGAGTTAAAGACAACGGGTTTGAGGAGAGATACGTGGAAGGAGTTGGGAATCCGTAGGGTGGCCGGGAGTTTAATTTGTAGGCCACTGGATTAATTTGCTTGAGGATTTCGAACGGGCCGATGAAGCGAGGACCTAACTTGTAGGAGGGTATCTTGAGCCGCACATGTTTGGAGGAGAGCCAAACCTTGTCTCCCGGACGGAATTGAGGCGGATCCAGACGTCTCTTATCAGCATATCTCTTCATCCGCTCGGAGGACAGAAGAAGTGCGGACCTAGTACTCTCCCAAATGGTAGAAAACTCGCTGACAAGAGACTCTGCGGCAGGATTGTCCACAGAAGCAGAGACGGGAAACGGAATCCGGGGGTGTTGGCCATAGACAATAAAGAACGGGGATTTGGAAGAGGATTCGCTCTCGTGGTTATTATAAGAGAATTCCTCCCAAGGAAGGAGGTCCACCCAATCAGAATGGTGGGCATTAACAAAGTGCCGGAGGTAGCTGGTAAGGATCTGATTGATCCGCTCCACTTGACCATTGGACTGAGGGTGGTAAGCGGAGGAGAAGTCCAGGGTGACGTCCAGTAGTTTACATGTGGCTCTCCAGAAGCGTGAGGTGAACTGAACCCCTCGATCCGACACGATGTGGAGGGGTAGGCCATGGAGACGGAAGATATGGCGGATAAAGTCCTTAGCCAGCTCAGGTGCAGACGGGAGACCAGGCAGGGAATGAAATGAGCCATTTTAGAAAAGCGGTCCGCGACCACCCAAATGACAGTACACCCGGCGGAAACAGGGAGATCGGTAATGAAGTCCTTGGCGATGTGTCGCCAAGGGGCAACAGGTACGGGAAGCGGCAGGAGATGGCCGGCTGGTAAGTGTCTGGGAACTTTGTTGCGGCCACAAGATGAACAGGCAGAGACGAAGTCTACCACATCCTTATGCAGGGTAGACCACCAGGAATGCCGGGAAATGAGCAGAAAAGTCTTCTTTTGGCCGGCATGGCCAGCTAGTTTAGAAGAATGACCCCAGCGAAGAACCCTCTCACGGTCAGGAACCGCCACGAATGTCTTGCCGGGTGGAAGACGAGTCAAATCCAAGGGGACCACATTCATCACCTTGGAGGGGTCGATAATGTGCATAGGCTCCTCCTCTTGGTCGGAGGACAGGAAGGATTGAGACAAGGCATCAGCTTTGACATTCTTGTCCGCCGGGCGGAAATGAAGGATGAAATCGAAGCGGGCAAAAAACAAAGACCGCCGGGCCTGACTTGGATTAAGTCTCTGGGCATTTGGGAGATATGCCAGATTTTTGTGATCCGTGTAGATGATCACCGGGTATAGAGCCCCTTCAAGCAGATAGCGCCACTCCTCCAGCGCCAATTTGACGGCCAGCAGTTCTCGGTCTCCTATGGAATAATTGCGCTCAGAGGAGGAAAAGATTTTGGAGAAAAAGCTGCAGGTTACCATTCTCCCTGATGAAGACTTTTGGGTGAGCACCGCTCCGGCTCCAGAGGAGGAAGCATCAACCTCCAGGTAGAACTGTTTGTTGCAGTCTGGACGGTGCAGCACAGGGGCAGAGGAGAAGGCTTGCTTCAGGGAAAGGAAGCTTCGGGCAGACAGACGAGGCAGGTAACTGGCAGGTAACTGGTGGGCGCTCCCAGGTGAGCGGGGTGAGGGACACAGCAGGTAACAGGCGGGTGCTCCCAGGTGAGCGGGCAGACAGACGAGGCAGGTAACAGGCAGGTAACTGGTGGACTCTCCCAGGTGAGCGGTCTGACAGACAGGGCAGGCGGATGCTCCCAGGTGAGCGGACAGATAGCCAAGGCAGGTAACAGGCAGGTAACAGGTGAGCGATCCAGGTGAGCAGGCTGGCAGGCTCGGCAGGTAATGGGCAGATAACAGGCTGGCAGGCAGGACGAGAAGTCAGGCTAGCAGCTTGACCTGAGGGCTGAAGCACAGATCAGACACAGTGCAAACAACTTTGCTCGGGCACCTCCATTTTGGAGGAGGTGCCTTATATATGGGAGGTCCTCCTGCAATTGGCCGGGGACTCCTTAGGACTGCAGCAGCGTGGAGAGAAGCGCTGGAGGACGCCGCGCCAGGAGCGGGGAGGTGAGAGGGACGGCTTCTCTGCCTAGCAAGGGGCAGAGACGCCGATGCTACAGTTGCGTTTTTGAAATCCACAACGTATCAGTTTTTCTTCTTGTAAAAATGTTTTATATTTGCAGATTTTCCCTATAGATTTGAATGAGTTGAGCAAAATCCAGATGTAAAAACCATGTGTTTTTAGTGCGTTTCCGCAATGGAAATTCACAAAAAATGCATATAATTCGCACATGACTTTATCAATAAAGTTCTATGAAATCCAAGTAACAGGAAGTATCCAAAACAAAGCGGTTTTATTTATAACATGACGTACCAAAAAGAGAAAAAATGTGACGTATGTAAAAAAAAACCTCAAAAACGTAAGTAGCCTAATTTAACTAAATGGTGTAGAAATGCTGCAAAACATCTGCAACCTCAAAAATGAACCAAATACTCATTGTGGGAACTTAGCCTAATACTTCATTGTAATCCGGTCTGTGATGATAATAAGACTGCTGAAAAGTTTCTGTAACAACCTGGAAGTAACAGTCTGATATTAGACCTAGTGGCCAATGTGAAAATTACTAAATTTCAGATTTTTTTATGTAGATAGTTATATGAAAATATATATATATAGTCAGTTTTTTTAAAATATGTGTAACATAAAAACCTGATTTATACAATCGAATTTGTCTGATGGCAAATTACTATTAAGCGTAAACCAGTCATATTTTCTATTTCCAGGCAATTTCTGGTCTTTTACAGTGTGTGTGTTGTTAAAAGAGACTCCATGTTTCCAAATTAGAAACTATGTAAAAGCTGCAACTGATATATTTTAAAATTTGGCTCAAAAGTAAAAAATTTGCAAAACTTCTCCAAGTGGTTTTGAATGCATTTCAGTCATACTAGTTATTCTGTATTATTTTTCCTTTTAATATTCCAAATAAGGTAAGGCATTAGGAAGAACAACGCCAGTACCCATCCCATATGAAAAGATGGCTGGAGACCCCACTGCTGTTGTGGTATGTGGCCTCCCAAATGATATAGTCATTAAAAATCCATCAACATATGACCTTCACACTATCAAGCAAATCTTGGAAAACAAGTCGAGCATATATTTTACCATAAAAAGGTGAGTATTTGATTACTTGCTGCTATGATAGAGCACCCATGTCCAGGGGGTGTCACCTCACCAGAGCAGTCCGGCCTCAGATGCTGTAATGAAGACCCCTGGGCACGATTAACGTCCTCCTCACTGCACTGCAGAGATGACAGGACCAGTAAGGAGGACGTCAATCATGCCCACATGAAGGCTGAGGTAAGACTCTTCTGGGTAAATCAAACCCCCCAGGACTAGCACTAGTCCAAGTTAATTAGCATCGTCCAGGACAGCAATAGCCATATATTAACTATTGTCTGTGTCTTCAAGGATTTGACATGGGTGCAGGATTGGAGCACTAAATGAAAATGGGTCTGTTTGGGGGACTTGAAAGGGTATCTTTAAATCAGTCCAAAATATACTTTAGAACAGGGATGTCAAACTCAAACACACAGAGGGCCAAAATGTAAAACTTGGACAAAGTCGTGGGACAACCAATATACAATATAATGGGCCCCACATAGTCCTCCATACAGAATAATGGTCCCACATAGTCCTCCATACAGAATAATGGCCCCACATAGTCCTCCAAACAGAATAATGGGCCCTGCATAGACCTCCATACAGAATACTGGGCTCCACATAGTCCTCCATACAGATTAATGATCTCCACATAGTCCTCCATACAGAATAATGGCCCCACATAGTCCTCCAAACAGAATAATGGGCCCTGCATAGTCCTCCATACAGAATAATGGGCTCCACATAGTCCTCCTACAGATTAATGGGCCCCACATAGTCCTCCATACAGAATAATGGGCCCCACATAGTTCTCCATACAGAATAATGGGCCCAACATAGTCCTCCATACAGAATAATGGCCTCACATAGTCCTCCATACAGTATAATGGCCCCACATAGTCCTCCATACAGTATTATGGCCCCACATAGTCCTCCATACAGTATAATAGGCCCGACATAGGGGTGGTGGTTCTGGAGTCACTGGACAAATAAAACCACCTTGAGGGCCAGATTTGGAGTTTGACGTGTATGCTTTAGAACGAACCAATTAATAGAAGTGTAGCTGCATACTAGGCCGCATTCACAATGCAGTGTTAAGGCCCCTATACAAATTAGATGGCTCTCAGCTGAATGATGGTTTGGCCGGCAGCCATCTCGGCCAGCTCTCTCATAGATTGAGGCGCTCCTGTGTTTTCTATGAAACAACTGCCGCCAGACACCACTGCCAACAGCTTATCTCAAGGAGAACAAAGCGATCCTAAATCGGAAATGCCCAATCGACATGTACCCCGACCATCAGTTAGCTGGCGCACCCATACACATTAGAGTGTCCACTGAACCCGTCAATATCGGGCACCTGTGGCGGACATCCTAATGCGCATGGAAGGGCTTTAGTAGAATTTTTGATGATTTTTGCTACGTTTATCTTCTATGCTTCTTCCCCATTTAGATCCAGTATTGGTGTTAAAAACACCCACAGTTTTTAATTAACGTTACGTTAAGACTTTTTTCACAATGCATTTTCCTTCCATTAAACGCATATGAGGGAAAAGCTTCCAACGTATTCATCTAATGAAAGGCTGTCATGGATGTCGTACAGTGGCATCCATTGCCCATGGTACTCCATTGTAAAAAATGTATACTGTGCCACATGTGTTTTTTATACTGGATGCCATAGTACGCATTAGTGCCGCCTGCCGAACTGTTCAGTACCTTTGTATACTGTGGACTGGAAGTACAAGGTGGAGAAGGAGGACCAGTGCTCAGCCCATTCATTCTAGCACCTGCTGGCAATTTCAGCACCAGAATACATATATATATACATATATTCACTATGTTATTGTATGTTTTTTTAATCAGGTCCTTTCCTGATAGGTACTTACCTAGTGAAGATATTCTAACTATGAACTTTTATTTCTTTCTTTCATCCCCAGATATATTCGGTTGTGATTTTACATTACAGTAAGGACTAGTGTTGAGCGAGCATGCTCGACACTGCTCTGTACTTGCCCGAGCATCTCACTACTCGGGATACACGGCGAGCACCGAGCATTTTCGGGTTACTCGGGCGGGAGCTCGGGTCTCCGCCCTGCATGTTTGGCGCTCTTTACAGAGCCAATGAACATGCAGGGATTGCCAGCCAGTCACTGTAGTGCCACAGCCATGTTGGTTGTGGGCATTACAGTGAATGGCTGGCCGCACAGCGTCACCTTGAGTATTTAAAACCGGGCACCGCCATCTTGGACACAGTCGCTCTGGATCAGACAGTGTAGGGAGAGTGCTGCTGAGCTAGGGAGAGATTTATACTGCGAAATAGGTAGTGTAGGGTCTCTATAGCCTGCAAAATCAAACAAACAGTCCTTCTGAGGACTAATATCCATCCCAGATATCAGGCTGGCAGGCTGTATAGGAGGCGCAGTGGTTATACCAACAAACACTGCATTACAGTCCTGTGTGCTGCTAGACTTAGCCCCAGGTCTCAGGGGCCAGGAAAAATCCTTTTTTTTTCATCTAAATCCTCTTTTTTTTTCCCTCAGTCAGACTGTACAAATACCCGTCTTATTAACCTTTTGTTACCCCCCCTCCCAAAAAAAAAAAATTGAGTGTGTCTGTGAGTGTTCAGACACAAATATATCTGTTTAAAAGAGTCTGGTTTCGGGCAGATAACTAGAACTGTGGTTTTGCAGTTCCACAGTTCAAATCTCTGTATTATCCACTTTTTTGCATTTTTTTCCATAAATAAAAAACAGTTTGAGTGTCTCACTGACTGTTCAGACACAAATATATCTATTTTAAAAAGTCTGGTATACACCAGGAAATTAGAAATGTGGTTTTCCTCTTCCACGGTTCATATCTGGGTGTTATCCACCTTTTTGTCTTTTTTACATAAAAAAAAACAGTTTGAGTGTCTCACTGACTGTTCAGACACAAATATATCTATTTTAAAAAGTCTGGTATACACCAGGAAATTAAAACCGTGGTTTTCCTCTTCCACGGTTCAGATCTGGGTGTTATCCACCTTTTTGCCTTTTTTCCATAAAAAAAAAAACAGTTTGAGTGTCTTGCTGACTGTTCAGACACAAATATATCTGTTTAAAAGATTCGGGTGTAGGCCAGAGAACTAGAACTGTGGTTTTCTTCTTCCACGGTTCAAATCTGGGTGTAATCCACCTTTTTGCCTTTTTTACATAAAAAAAAACAGTTTCAGTGTCTCGCTGACTGTTCAGACACAAATATATCTGTTTAAAAGATTCTGGTGTAGGCCAGAGAACTAGAACTATGGTTTTCCTCTTCCATGGTTCTAATCTCCTTTTTATTACTGTTTTGCCATTGATAATGCGATTGTAAGCTATTTTACTTCATTTACAACGGGCAAAGTGCTTGGCAAGGGACGTGGAACTGGACGTTCTGGTGATGGTGCGTGCAGAGGACGGGGCCGTAGCCAAGGTGAAAATGTGCCACAACCAACAGCCATATCTTCTCACTCCCAGTTCTTGACCAAATTACTAGGGAAGCACACAACAACACCACTATTGCGAACTGATCAGTGTGAACAGGTTATTAATTGGATAGCAGATAATACTTCCAGTCACCTGGGCACCACCACCTCCGGTCTGTCTTCCACACGGTCAAGTCTTAGTAGCCGTGAGTCTCGACCGCATACTCCTCCTCACCCTGATGCTCCTTCCTCCCACCATGCCGAGTGTCGTCAGACAGCAACTGATCCCACAGTTGGACACTCTGAAGAGCTGTTCACTGGTCCTTTTCCATATTTGGGCCCCTCGCCTGCTCCGCTTGAAGTGGTGGAAGAGGAGATCCCATGTAGCGATGGCCAAATATTTGAACAGCCACAGCCACAGGAAGGCGACGCTTGCAATTTGTCACAAGAGGTGGACTATGACGAGACACAATTGCCACGAACTGAGGAGGAGGACCGTGGTGTGGAAGTGGAAGAGGAGGAGGTGGTGGATGATCTAGTAACTGAACCAACGTGGCAGGAGGACACGCAGAGCGAGGCCAGCAGCACACAGGGAGAGGGAGACAGAGTACCCCAACAGGCATGAAGAAGCAGTGTGGTGGCCGCAGACAGAAGGCGGGCAACCGTTCCCCGTAACACCAACACGAGGGACGTTGCCAGTACAACTGGTAGGTCTTCCAGAGTCTGGAATTTTTTTTAAAGACTCTGCTGATAACCTCAAAAAGGCCATTTGTACCACCTGCCATGCCAGCATCAGCAGGGGTAACAAAACTATCAGCCTGACCACCACCAGCATGATCAGGCACATGTCAGCAAAGCACCCGACTTTGTGGGGCGAACCCCAGGGTCCACGACCAGTGTCAGCGGGTGTCACCACAGCTTCTTCCGCTGTTGTGCGTGTAAGAGAACCCCCTGTTGTATGTGCAAGGCAATCCCCTGTCCATACTGCATGTAAAGATGCCCCCTCCTCTTAGTCTTCACTTGTTATGGCAGTTTCTCAAGAAACAGCATCAACGTCCACGTCCCACCGCAGCGTTCAGTTGTCCATATCCCAGACCTTTGAAGGAAAGCGCAAATTCGCAGCCAACGCCCCACAGGCTACAGTCCTAAATTCGCACATTTCATGACTGCTTGCGTTGGAAATGCTGCCTTTTAGGCTGGTGGAGATGGAATCCTTCCGCAACCTTATGGCGGTGGCCGTCCCTCGGTACTCGGTCCCCAGCCAATACTATTTTGCCCGGTGTGCCATCCCCGCACTACACAAGCACGTGTCCTAAAACATCTGCCCTGCCCTCAATAACGCAGTTACTGGGAGAGTCCACCTGACAACGGACACGTGGACAAGTGCTTGTGGCCAGGGACGGTACATCTCCCTGACGGCACACTGGGTAAACATAGTGGAAGCCGGGACCCAGTCGGACCTTGGGAGGGAACACATCCTCCCCACACCGGGGATTGCGGGCCCTATGTCAGTCAGAGTTGCCCCCACAGTGTACAGCTCCTGCGCATCATCCTCCTCCTCCTCCTCATGTTCAGCCTTCATCTCAGATATCACCACATCAGTTACAAGCTGGAAGCACTGCAGTACTGCCTCAGCCAAGCGGCAACAGGCTGTGCTGAAACTCATAAGCTTAGGTGATACACCTCACACTGCTTGTGAGTGTTGGACAGCTGTGAAAAAGCAGGCAGATCTGTGGCTGAGACCGCTGAACCTACATCCAGGCATGGTCGTGTGTGACAATGGCCATAACCTTGTGGCGGCTCTGAGGCGAGATCACACACGTACCATGCCTGGCTCATGTACTTAACCTCATGGTTCAGCGGTTTCTTAAATCATACCCCACGTTGCCAGATCTGCTCGTCAAAGTACACCACCTGTCAGCTCATTTTCGGAAGTTGGCTACAGCTTCCGCCGCCCTTGCTGTGTTGCAGCAGCGTTTGCAGTTTCCGGCACACCAACTGGTGTGTGATGTCCCCACACGTTGGAACTCTACCCTCCACATGTTGCAAAGCATTTGTGAGCAGAAGAGAGCAGTTGTGGAGTACCAGCTGCAACAAGGCCGTCGATATTCAGGTCAGACTCCACACATAAGACCTCAGGAGTGGACCTGGATGTCTGACATATGTACCATCCTGACAAACTTTGAGGAGTCCACCAAGATGGTGAGTGGCGATGACGCCATGATTAGCGTCAGCATCCCACTTGTCGGTCTTTTGCAACGCTCTCTGCAGAGAATTAAAGAGGAGGCATTGCAGCCAGAGTATGATGAGATGGATCAAGAAGCCGTAGCGGGTGATTACACACAGCCCAGCCTCATCTCATCCCAATGTGCATTGGGGGACAATGAGGGAGAGGAGGAGGAGGAAGAACAGGAGCTAGTATCATGCGCTGTAGACGGTAGTACCTGTACAACTGTCATACCGTCGGTTCAGTGTGGGAGGCCTGAGGACAGGGGGGAGGAGGAGGAGGAGAGCATGGTCAGTCGTCATCTTGGTGAGGACACAGAAGTCTTGCCCGTTACCAGTCTGACACGCATGGCTGACTTTATGTTACGCTGCCTTAACCGTGACCCTCGTGTTGTCAAAATGTGACAGTCATTACTGGTTGGTGACACTTTTAGATCCCCGCTACAAGGAGATCTTTCACTCTTCTTATTCCTGAGGTGGAGAGGTCTACAAAAATGGGTCAGTACCAGAAGGCCCTTGCTGCAGAACTGTTAAAAAAATTCCCATCTGAACACGCTAGCGGCAGAGGTCACAGTTCATTGCCCAACCAAGGCGTACAAGCGAGAGAGACGCAACTTCAATCCAGCAGAGGCAGGGGAACACTGTCAACGTTCTGGGACAGTTTTCTGAGACCCGCCCAGCTTACAGGCCCTGAGGCGCGGGGTACTCTCACAAGGAGTGGAAAGTTTCAAAAGATGGTGAGGGAGTACCTTGCCGACCATACCAGCGTCCTCCGTGATTCCTCTGTGCCTTTTAATTATTGGGTATCCAAGCTGGACTATTGGAATGAACTCACTCTGTACGCTTTGGAGGTCCTGGCCTGCCCTGCCACTAGCGTGTTATCGGAGTGTGTTTTTAGTGCCACTGGGGGAATTATAACTGATCAGCGCACTCGCCTGTTAACTGACAATGCTAACAAGCTGACCCTTATCAAAATGAACAAGGGCTGGATTGGGCCAGACTTCTCATCACCACCAAATGACAGCAGAGTAACATAAAGTCAAATCCACTGTGTTATTTCGGGAGGTGTATTCCCATGCACCGCTTCACACCCACACATGGGTATACGCTTCCTCATTTCGGCTGTTTTTTGCTCTTCTCCTTATCCTTAGCCTCCACCACCACTATACCACCAGGGTGACCGTGGTCCGTGTTGCTAGCATTGCAAGTTCCTCCGTCCTAATTTTTGGCAGCTTTTGCTTGAAAGGCATAGGCAAAGACTATGGGAGACCCACTCCCCAATAATGAGAATAATGTTTTTAATATGCTGTACTGCATGGCTCTTGTAAGGGGCATTGCAAGTTCCTCCGTCCTAATTTTTGGCAGCTTTTGCTTGAAAGGCATAGGCAAAGACTATGGGAGACCCACTCCCCAATAATGGGAATAGTGTTTTTAATATGTTGTAGTGATGAGCGAGCATGCTCGCCACTGCTCGGTACTCGCCCGAGCATCTCAGTACTCGAGATGCTCGGAGCTTGCCGAGTACTTTCGAGATCCTCGGGCGGGAGCTTGGGTCCCCGTCCTGCATGTTTGGCGCTATTTAGGGCACCAATCATGCAGGGATTGTCTGCCACTCACTATATTGTCACAGCCATGGTGGTTGTGGCATTACAGTGATTGCCCAAATTGATGGGAACAGTGCTCACAGTTAAACATGAAAAGCCGGCAATTCAGCAGCGGCATACACCGGTACCCGACAATTTAGAACAGAAAGAATAGAGCATCACACATAGATTAGATAGATAGAAACATGTCAATCACATATATAATAAGTACAGTGACAGTGTTGGTTACTGTACTTGTCATTTAGTGTTAAAATAAAGGATTTATTAAAAAAAAAAATTGGCGTGGGGCTCCCCATAATTGAAGCCTGGGAAGGGGGTAATACCCACGGAGCTTCCCCGGCTACTAATTTCAGCCCCCAGCTGAATACATAGCCTTTACTAGCTATTAAAATGGGGGACCCAAAAAAGAAATTACGTGGCGTCCCCCCTATTTTAATAGCTAGCAAAGGCTAGGCAGACAGCTGGGGGCTGATATTAATAGAGCAGGAAGGGTGCCATGAATATGGCCCCCTCCCAGGCTAGAAACACCTGCCGTCAGCCGCCCCAGAAATGGCGCATCCATAGGATGCGCCAATTCTGGCACTTAGCCTCGCTCTTCCCACTGCCCTGTAGCGGTGGCAGTGGGGTAATAGGGCTGGGGTTGATGTCAGCTTATAATGCCAGCTGACATCAAGCCCAGGTTAGTAATGGAGAGGCGTCTATAAGACACCCCCATTACTAACCCCATGGTGAAAGTAAAAAAAAACCACAAACACCCAGAATAAAGTCCTTTAAGTGAAATAAAGACACAATTCTTTAATGTTCTAAATTAAACTTTACTTACCGTCACGCCCATTCCAGCTGAAGCCAATGTCTTCTGCTATAAAAGTAAAATAATAATACAACCTCAGCCTTACCTTTCCATGGTTGCCAGGACGGCTTCAGCTCTGCTACATTGACATGACAGTCTGGATCGCAGCAGAACGCTGCCATCCAGCTTGCCATGCACCAGACACTGAGAAGCTCCTCAGTGAAGCTCCTCAGTGTCTGGCTGTGACGGCATTCAGATGAGCCGAGTTCATGTCCAATGAACTCAGCTCGCCTCATGCACGTCACTGACAGCGTGGGAGACTTCTCCTGCTCATGCGGTGGCGGCAAACATCACAGCTTGAGCAGGAGAATTCTCCCACACTGGGACGGCATTGAGATGGAAGGCTGGATGGTAGCAGCACGCTGCCATCCAGCGTGCCATCCTTCAGAGACACTGAGGAGCGCAGGCATGCTTGCCACTCGATCTATGGATAGTGTATCAAATAAGGTCATGATAAATGTGGCTTTCTTTATGGCTCACCAAAAAGGCACCTCGTTTTGTAATAAAAGTAAATATTTCGCACCCCTCCCTTCTATCTCCACCCTATTGTCCGGTTTACTCAATAACCTATGTAATAAATAAATAAATGTCACTGATTATACGCAATCATAATTTACTGCATCAAATAAATTAGTTAATCACAACATTCTCATGACATGGTGAATTGTCATTGTCATTTTGGAATTGTTTGTATGACTCGGTGCATGATTATGATTTTTGAGCGCAGAGTATGCGTTCCACGCTCTGAAATTGAAGCAATGGACATTGAGGATGTGCCTCTATATTTGCGTAGTGGTGGAGTGCAGAATGTGCAGCTCATACTCCGGAGGTGACGTGGGGACGCAGATCAGCAAGGGACTGCTATGTGCGCCTCTGACCTCGGAGCTGATGTGGGAGGAGCGCAGCGACTGCATTCAGGCGGCTGTGTGACGCGGAACAGCTGTTCGCGAAACCGGAAGTGGGAGGAGTTTCATGCGATCCACAGGTTCAGGAAGTAGTGGCGCACACACCGGATGCTGCGCTGAAGCACCTACATGTGGATGCATGGTATCTTAGAAGGGATCAGGGAGGTGACACCTACAAGGGGGATGTCTATAGGTAAGCCATATGACACTACCAATTAATCTCACACACTGAGAGGTATTTATACAGACCCTGTTCTGCATCCCACTCTCTGCAGATTAGGACAGAGAGTGGAGGGACCCATGTTGATTCTATGCACCTAGCACTTTAATACCCTGGATACAAGATAGTCCCCTGAGGATTCTACTTGGATGAAACGCGTAGGGACATGAAAAAGGGAAAGCGCAGGGTCTCCATACAGGGCTAGCTGTGGATTGTCCTTGTAAGGGCAGGAGTTGTGGGGTCAGTAATATTGTGAGCTGACAGGGATTAAATAGGGTCAGCCCACCTTGTGTTCAAAAGGTATCTCTGGACATTAATCTCATCCCTTGAAAACAAAGAAAGAATGGGTGAGAAAATTCCATTTTCTTCTTTTATATAATTGAATTGTGATAATTGTGTCTGGTCTGCACTCAGACTACACTATGTACAATCACCTTCTTATGTCACTTTTATCTTCATGAACTCTTGGATACTAGGTAAATGTGTGGTCTTTGAGTACATGCTCAGTGATTATCTTGGTTATTTATACCTATAAAAAAATCTATATTTCAGAGGGTGTCTGTTTGATACAGGGTTGTTACATTGATCCCTGTCCATCTACTGTCCTACTGTTATAGAATCTATCCAAAAAGGTTTTTGATCTCCATACTGCAGGGTTGATCAATAAACTAAAAAATGTTCATATACACAGGGACGGTCTCAGCTATATTTCTGGTTGTTATCAGGTTGGCCCAGTGACTCGTTCCATGTTATTGTGAGTGGCACATTTTATATATCGTATTAAAAATTCTGATGTAGATGTAGCAGAGCTAAGTCTTCTGCTCGGTGTATAATCCGCCCACACCCCTCACTGGCAGCCTCCTGTGTTACACAGATTATCCTGACCGGCACACGAGATGTAGTGTTAATCTCCTGCTGATAAAATACTGAATGTATTTGAGCAGCTTTTAATATTTTGCACAGAGCACCTGTTATTTGCTTGAGAAAGGTCTCCAGCTTGAGACTGAAACGTTGCCACAGCCACATGGGCTGTTAAAATAACTATTTTTGACTCCACGATTGAGTGCTGCCTCCATTTTTTTGTGTATATATATATATATATATATATATATATATACATACATACATACACATATATATATATATATATATATATCTCACAATCCAAATGGATTATAAAGTGCATGTGCAATCATTAAAGCATTAATATAGTTACAGCATTTAGGGTAGCAGTAATTAAGAGATAAATATATTAAAAGTCCTTGAGTGATGGACTAAATAACGAGGCAGCTTAATATAGATGTAAGTGACGTGATGTAAACCCTTCAGGTTTTATGACAAATCTGTGCAGAAAATCTGTGACAATCTGCAACGTGTGCACAGGCCCTCACACATACAGGATAATATATGACTGACATTTGATATACTGTTATACACATTGTATGTATATACAGATATATGACAGTGTGTATAATGTATAACAGCTGATGTCTGTATTATTCTTTATACTATAGTGGAAACACTAAGAGAGTACACGTATGGATATTAATAAAAGAATTACAATGTTATGATATCATGTATATATGTATTAATATTATCTTTTTAGTTTTTCCTCACGTTCACCTTTTCCCCCTCCTCTCACCGCCCCTCTCCTCCTTTTTTTCCCTTCCTTTATTCATTGTTCACGTCACTGTAATTTTCTTAATTTGTATATATATATTTTTATATAAAATATATATTTTATATATTTTTTCATGTCACTGAACCTTTATTTATTGTTCACATGTCACTGCATTTTTATATATTTATATAAACATTCACTATTAATTTTCACAATTTCAATAAATGTATTAATAATCACTTAGTATTTATTCCCCCTTTTCTCCATCTACTATCATGGTTATTTTTAGTCTAATTCATTAAACTTTGTATATGGGACTAATATCCGTATAATATATATGTTTAGTATTTATTATCACCTGATCACACAGAATATTTTATGATACGATTTCTAGTCTTATATACATGTAACACTCACTACCCCCGCTTCCTGTGTATTGCAGTAATCTATAACCTATACTCAGTGGAGTACCACCAATGGCTGCAGACCACGACACCACTGCTATGGGGCCTGTGAGCCGGGAGGGCCCGATGTCATTGGAGCCCCACCCCCCGCATTGGGCCCTCCCCTCATCATGCCCCCACTGTCTGCAGCAGGAGCTTCACTGATAATAGCATTGTCAGTGAAGCTTCTGATGGAGACTGGTTGAGGACCTGTAGTGACATCACGATCATGTGACTTGTCATGTGACCATGATGTCACCTCAGGTCTTGCAGTCTGGGGAGCTTCAGGACCTTTGATGAAGGCCTGGAATGAAAGAGGAGCGTGCTCCTGTCCTCCTGCACGGACCTCTGGGGGAGGGGAGCCAGAGACCGGCATCTACCAACCTGAGCTGCCACATCAGTGCTCCTGTGCCCACCTGTGTGCTGTGCTGCTCCTGCAGTATAAAGCAGTGTGTATGTGAGGTGGGTGCTGTCTGTGAGATAGCTGTATGTGTTTATATGAACATGTGTTGTCCTGCAGACATGTGCTGTGTGTAATGTGTGTATCTGCTGAGCATTTGTGCTGCTGCATGTGTGTGTGTATGTTTGTGCCGTGTATAAGTGTGTGCCATGTACATGTGTGTTACGTGTGTGTGCCGTGTACGTGTGTGCGCATGTTTGGTTATATATTTTATTGCATTACTCTAACTTGTATGTATGCTAATAGTATATGTAGATGGGCAGGTATAGACACAGTGGCAGTATGTGACACTGTGTGTGTATGTGTTTGTGTGTGTTTAGCTTCCACATTTATAAATCCCGGCTGCACAGACGAGCGCTCATAGGTGTAAATATATCGGCAATCATCCAACGAACAAGCAAAATGCTGCTCATTCATCAGGTGATTGGATGGTTTATGGCAGAACAAACATCATTGTTCTCAGCAGCACATTGCCGGGTGTAAGCTGCAGATGTGCTGCTGATAACATGATGTGTATGGGGACAGATTGATCTATTAGTGATTGTTCTGTCCCCATCATTCTTCCTCAGTCGGTGTAAAAAGGCCGGGGAAAGAGTATAGAACGACTTCAGTATTGTCAATCACGCCCGTTTAATGGCCTGTGCGCAGAGCATGTAAAAACATACAAAATCTGTGAGTGTGATGGTGAGCATTTGTGGCCCCATTGTAAACTTTTGCTTAGGGCCCCACTTTCTCTAAAACCGGTCCTGCCTCTCCCATCATTCCCCCTCTGCATCTGACGCAGCGGCGCGATGACGTCACTTCACCGCACCACTGGGTCAGGCAGTGGAGCTGAGGAGACGCGCTGCAGAGACTGAAGCAGCGGGGGTGCAAGGATCGGTGAGTGTGTATTCATTTAAATGTGGTGCACATATTACTGGAGGACTGTGGCTGCACTTTGCCCTATGAGGGCCGCACTATGCCCTATGGGGGCTGCATTATACTGCATGCAGGACCATGGGGGCTACAATATATTGTGTGGAGGACTATGAAGAGTGCAGTATACTATATGGAGGACCATGGGAGTGTATTTTATTGCATGGAGGACCATGGAGAGTGCATTATACTATGTCGAGGATTATGGGGGGCACATTATACTATATGGAAGGCTATGTGGGGGCATTATAATATTTGGAGGGTTATGTGGAACCAATATACTGTGTGCAAGGAATTATACAGTGTGAAGGTTTGTGTGGGGTCCTTCATACTGTGTGGGGGTCACCTTACTGTTTGGAGGGATAGTGTGGGCCATTATACTGTATGTAGGCCCTTTAACCTCTTTATGACCTGGTATTAGTATTAGTACGCCCCAAGCGTACTAATACTGTACACCCCAAGCGTACTTGTGCGCTTGTACGCCCCATTAGTACGCCCCAAGCGTTCGTGTGCCTGAACCAGGCACATGTCAGCTGATCTATACAGCTGACATGTGCCCGCAACAGCCATGGGTGAAATCACGATCCACCCACGGCTGTTAAATGCCACTGTCAATCACCGATGGGTTGGCATGACAACCTGGGGTCTGCAGCAGACCCCTGTGGTTGTCATGTCCTAATTGCTATGAGCGCCGCCCAGTGGTCAGTCGCTCATAGCAAGTGAGCAAATCTGCTGCATACAGGCGATCTGCTCATCACCTGTATGCAGCAGAGGCGATCAGACAAGTGCTGCTTCTAGTCTCCTATGGAGACTATTGAAGCAAGCAAAAAGTGTAACAAAAAAAAATGTTTTTAAAAATATAAAGAAATATAAAAGTTTAAATCACCCCCCCTTTCGCCCCATTCAAAATAAAATAATAAAACAAAAAAACGCACATACACACATTTGGTATCGCCGAGTTCAGAATCGCCCGATCTATCAATATAAAAAAATAATTAATCCAATCGGTAAATGGCGTAACGAGAAAAAAATTCTAAACGCCAGAATTATGTTTTTTTGATCGTCGCAACATTGCAATAAAATGCAAAAACAGGCGATCAAAACAGCGGATCTACCCCAAAATGGTATCTATAAAAATGTCAGCTCGACATGCAAAAAATAAGCCAGCACCTGGCCCCAGATCTCGAAAAATGGAGACACTACGGGTCTCAGTAAATGGCGCCATTTTTTTTTATTTATTTTTTTAAGCAAACTTTGGAATTTTTTTTCACCACTTAGGCTGTGTGCCCACTATGCATTTTTTTAGGCGTTTCCGCAGCGGCAATTCCACTGCAGAAACGCTTAAAAAACGCTTGGTAGAAGATCTCCCATGTTCCCCAATGATAATCCGCATGTGCTGTGCACAGGCTGCGGAAATTTCCGCTGCGGATTATCATTACGGAAAAATCTGCAGCACTACCAATTTTTTCGCGGAAACGCGGCGTTTTCGCCGCCATTGACTTGCATTTGACCGCATGTCATCCGCATCACTGGATCTGTATATGCCGATAACATGCGGTTCAATGTGGGGATGGTACCCGGGTTTGGAGAAGTGGAGACTCTCCTCTGGACCCGGGTACCATAGTACCTGTAAAAAAAAATAAAATAAAAAATAAATATTATATTTACCTTCTGATGGGCCCCCGGTGTCCTTGTCTCGGCTTGCCGGCAGCTCGCGTTAGGTTAAAAGGACCTGCGGTGACGTCATTTAGTCATGTGATGGGTCACGCGACAGCTGACGTCGGCAGGTCCTTTAGTCTACCGCGAGCTGCTGGCAAGCCAAGACAAGCACACCGCGGGCCATCAGAAGGTAAGTATAATATATATATTTTTTTTTTTTACCATTCTTTCGGTCACACTACTGCCGGTTGCATGGATTTATATAGTGTGACCAAGTTGTCAAGCACTTTCCAAGTGATTCTAAAATCGCTTGGAAAGCGCTTGTCAACCCGCATGAGGAAATGCCAGTGAAAAATGCTTCACATCTGCTTGTCCCTGGCAGGAAAAACGCATGTACAATCCGCAAGTACAATCCACATGCGTTTTTTCTGCCAGGGAGATGCAGAAACACTCAGGAAAAAATCCGGAGCATTTCTGCATCGTGGGCACATAGCTTACAATAAAAAAGAACCTATACATGTTTGGTGTCTACAAACTTGTAATGACCGACCTGGAGAATAATAATGGCAGGTCAGTTTTAGCATTCAGTGAACGTGGTAAAAAAAAAAAAAAACAACTCTGGAATTGCATTTTTTTGCAATTTCACCGCACTTGGATTTTTTTTCACGCTTTCCAGTACACGATATGTCGTTCAAAAGTACAACTTGTCCCGCAGAAAATAATCCCTCACACGGCCATATTAACCTAAAAGTAAAAAAGTTATGGCTCTGGGAACAAGGGGAGCAAAAACGGAAAATGCTCCAGTCATTAAGGTGTTAATGTGCATGGAGAGCTGTGTGGGGGTCAGAGTTGGGGGGATCATACTTTTCCTTGGGAGTTGAGGTGGGGTACAGTAGGGTCATTATACTGTGCATGTGGAGGAATTCACCATGGGGGTATCAAACTGTGTTTAGGGGGGGCACTTTTGTTGGCATGATACTTTATGGGGTCAATGAAAGAGGAATCTAGGACTTCAGTAGGAGGAAAATTACTTTATAAAGGCTGGAAAGTTGTGAGATCTGCTCTTCTGTGATCCCGACAATTATTTAATTTTTGTTTTTTTTCTTTTTTGAGGGGTGCCCCAATTGGAACTTTTGATATGGGGTCCCATGATTTCTATGTACGCCCCTGGCTATACTCTTTATCCATTATTATAAATTAGGAAGATTCTGCATTTCATCCGATCCATCCACACTCAATCAGTAGATTAGATGTCTGCTGAAGAGGCGGTATGCGTGAACGCCCTGGTCTCCACGTCATCCCTGCCGACTGTATCTACATGTGCCCCGTGACACCCCGATAATGTGTCTCCATCACGTGCTCACAGCGTCACGGGTCACATGACGCGGTCGCCATAGTTGCCTTGTAGCGTTGGTGCGCGTCATGCGTCGCGCCACGCCTCCTCAGCACCCATTGGTTGGTGGAGACATACTTCCATCCTGATTGGCCATAGTTGTCCATTTAACTCATAGCTCTTTCCGAATCATGCCACCCCCCGACGAAGGCAAAAACCAAAATGCCCTTCGGGGTGGACGCCATTCAGGAGTGGGATCTGTATCTGCTATAGCGTGAGTACAATGAACATGTGGTCACCCTTTTTAAAACGCTTATAGTGGATACAAGTACATATCTGTCAGCAGCACATATGTCCAAGTCAGTGCACTACTCTCTACAGGATTCACACTGACATCCAAACAATAAGGGATCAGCCCTTTTGTATATATACATATACTGTTGAAGCACTAGCACCTTCTTGCATCTATTTGTTCACATATGAGATATATAATTTATGTAGATTTATACTTTGGAGGCACTTGCACTTTATGTAAAGTTTAATTATCATAATCATATGTACAGATATATCTAAGTAATGGATATGTGTATATATTTTTGATATACTGGATTAATTTGTGGCTTGATTCTCTGTATTATCCTTTTGCTGTTCTAATCATGATCCATTCCCACTGTTTTTAATTGTAATTCCTGTCTCGGCGTCCCCTTTGCTTATTGTTTTTAATTTTCCCCCATTATTTTGCATTTCCTCTGTTATCACCTGGTTATCAATAAAATAATTATTTGCATCACCCTCGTGCCTGGACTCTTTTGGTTGATGTTTCCTTTCTGCTATATACTAGCGTGGTATACTATGTGCACAGATATATGATGTGACATATACTTATCAGGAGCTAAGCGGCGTCCACCTCGTCACCGCACAGGCCCCCAAGCTCCTCTCCGGCAGGAAGAAGATGCATTCAGGCGCGCGCCTACCACTTCAGCAGACGGCAGTACACCGTGTGCAGTGTGGACGTGTCTTCACCACTGTGATGGGACGGACCTGCACATATACATATGCCCCTCTGCCCCCCAGCCCCTGAATTGTAGCGCACGTAACTGAAGGGACTGTGCACTGCAATCCTCGGACACACATCCAGTTGAAATTTCTGCTGCCGTCGGCGGGCTCCTGACCCCCCTGGCAGTGACAGTCGCTGCGACTGCGGTCATTACGCCCCTGGCTACATGAATCATATGTCCCATTTCGGTGCTCCTCACTGTTTGGCACAGTTATGCATGCTTATCTATCACCATAGCATGCTGCAAACAATCAGGATGGCTTCTACTACATGGAAATAAAAAGATAGTACATCTGTATTTCTGTGATACGTAGAGTGGATGGAAATCATACATCTTGCTAATGTTTATTATATTACACTCATATGATGCTCTGTAATAACAATGTAAGTTAAATTGGTGACTTAGTGCAGTTCTATTACTATTAGTAAATGTGGCACCTTGTGTCCCACAGAATACCTGAATTTTACCTGAATATTGCATCTCAGCTAATGTTCATTTATCTCTTAAATATCATTGGTCAGATGCTGATCACATGACCAGTGGTGGTGCATGCATGATGATTCCATATGAAGTGCACTGAGTTACAGTTGGAAGTGACAGTTGTAATTGACCAACAACAGTGGAGGAGATGTCGTCTGACCCAAAGCAAAGCGATAATATGGATACAAAAGAGGAGGAGATTGTGGTGAGGAGAGAAGGAGCGAAGAGACGAAGACCTTCCCATGACACATCTGATGATGAGAGGAAGTCTTCAGTCAAGAGGACCAAACAACCAGTCCAGAAGAGAGAAGTGGAAAAAAAGGAGGAGGAGATTGTGGTGAGGAGAGAAGGAGCGACGAGGCGAAGACCTTCCCATGACACATCTGATGATGAGAGGAAGTCTTCAGTCAAGAGGACCAAACAACCAGTCCAGAAGAAAGAAGAAGTGGAAGAAAAGGAGGAAGTAGAAAGTCAGAAGATGGGAGCCAAGAAGAGAGGAGCCATCTTCATTTTATCGGGGGACAAAAAGGAGAAGAAAAGAAGGATTACATCAGGACCGAAAGCCATGGATCTAAAGCAGGACGCTGAAGAAGCTGAAGGAAGCAGCGGTGTTCGGCCAACCGGCTCCAAAAGCACAGTCTCTGATACTGATACCATCAAGAGGAGATTATTATTCCATCATGTGCTTGGCCGTGGATGTTATGGAATGGTCCTGCTGGCGGAAGATTCATCTACCCGCAAACATTTTGCTGTTAAGATCATCGGCAAAAATGCCCTGCTTGCTGACGGTGATGAGCGTGTGATGGTGGAGCGGCGGGTTTTACAGCTGGTATCTGGGAGCCCCTTCCTTGTCCACGCAGACTTTGCATTCCAGACCAAGGTACAGTATTGATTGCTCGATATTAGGAAATGTCACACGTACCACACACTGCTCTGCCTCATGGACCCCACTGATATCATCTTCTTATATTTCAATATAGCATGCCCAAGGTAGCAACAGACTATAAGATTAATGTGACGCTTATACACATAGAATATTGTGGCCCATACTGTAATCAAGAACATTTATGGCGGGGCGTGGTACATTGGGAAGCATTCATTAAAACAGCCTTATCCTAGCCAATCACAGAACAGCTTTTACTTTTCCAGGTCAGTTAATACAACCTTAGTTGAGCTCTATGTTATGCACACGCCCGGGCTAAGCGGCGTGTGCGTGTGATTGTAGTGATTCCACTGGACCGTGCCGGAGAGTGAATGCCTGGAGGGGCGTGACTAAGTATTCACCCGATCCGACCAGGGTCGCACGACGGCATACGACGCCAGTGCACCAAGGAGGAACCGAGCAGAGGGACCAGGTGCTACTCCAGGACAGACCCCGGACACGGCTGTTGACCCACACAGGGGAATACAGGAACAGGCTGGTAGGCTGGCACACAGACTGGTGGGTATAGGCAGGCACGACTGGTATGCAGGCAGGCGGGTATGCAGGCAGGGAGGTAAAGGCAAGCACAGCTAGAGTGCAGACAGGGAGGCACTAGCAGGTAGGAACACAGGCGGGATAGGACCCAGTACACACCGGGACTCAGGAACAATACAGGCAGAGGGTTACAGGCAAGCACAGCTAGAGTGCAGACAAGGCTGAGCAGGGCAGGACAGGACTGCCGGAGCAGCGGGCAGAAGCAGGGCAGGACAGGACTGCCGGAGCAGCGGGCAGAAGCAGGGCAGGACAGGACTGCCAGAGCAGCGGGCAGAAGCAGGGCAGGACAGGACTCTGTTCACACGGAACAGACAGGAAGGGAAAGACAGAGCCAGACACCCACAGGGTACTTGCAGTGAAGTAGCGAGTGGACCACAAACTCACAAACGGGAGTACAGAGACAACAGGCAGGAGTTAGGTACGAGTTCAGACTCTGCAGAAAAAGGAAGGGAACGGACATAGAGGCAAAACAGGTAAAGGATAGGAGAGAGTTCAGACTGGAACTGAGTGTACGGAGGAGACAGACACTGCAGCGGGATACAGGAGCGGGTCTGGGAATACTGCCCCCAGAGAGGCGGGACGAACAGGCAAGGAGCGAGTTCAGACAGGACAGACAAGATACAGGAGCGGGTCTAGGTAATCGGCCCCTAGAAGGCGGGAGGAACAGGCTAGGAGCGTGTTCAGACAGGACAGACCAGAGAACACAAAAAGGACACAGTTCAGACACGGGAGCTGATACCGCAAAGCAGGAGACATACAGGACTCAGTTCAGACACGGGAGCTGAAACCGCAAAGCAGGAGACATACAGGACTCAGTTCAGACACGGGAGCTGATACCGCAAAGCAGGAGACATACAGGACACAGTTCAGACAGGCCTGGAAATACAGCCTCCAGGAAAGGCAGACAAGGAAACAAAGACGGGACCTGGCACCTTCAGAATGCAAGCACACACTGAAGGAAACACTATGCTCAGGCCGGGATAGAAGGGAGCTGCTGAACTATATACCAAGTGTCAGACAGCAATAGGCTGAGGACGCACAAGGGGTGTGACCCACAGCAGGTACAAAAAGCAGGAAGTGATCGGGCGCCGCCCTTAAGCAGCAGAGACAGACACAAACAGACAGCATGGAGGGAAGCCAGAGAGACACTCTGGACAGGAGATCAAGTGCGCTCTCTTGCACAGTAGGAGATGGACCACCATGCAAGGACGCCGCCAGGTATGTTACAGTACCTCCCCCCTTACGCCCCCTCTTCTTCAGGCCTGCCAGAATCTTCCGCAGGGAATTCGAGGGCCAGTCGTTCACTGGGTTGGAGGGGGACAGAGACTTAAGGGTAATCTCTGCTTCGAGGTACATCTTGTCAAGCTCACAGGAAAAAATAGACGGGTTATCAGGTACATAATGAGGAAACGTCACTGTCTCTTTGTTATCTGGTGGTACCCCGGAGGATTCAGGAAACAACTGGAGGTCCTCCGCCGGGTCAGAAGAGTGCAGAGGCTCAGAGAAAACAACTGCTTCAGAGTACACTAGGTCGGACTCACTGGAGGAAGCAGGCGAGGTATCGGGTACCGAGTATAGGAAAGTCTCTGTCCATTCACCACCAGGTGGCACCCCGAAGGGTTCTGAACACAACTGGAGGTCCTCCGCCTGGTCGGAGGGGTGTAGAGACTCGGGAGTAACCTCTGCTTCGGAGTACACTAGGTTGGACTCACTGGACGAAGCGAGCGAGGTATCAGGTACAGGATATAGGAAAGTCTCTGTCCATTCACCACCAGGTGGCACCCCGAAGGATTCTGAACACAACTGGAGGTCCTCCGCCTGGTCGGAGGGGTGTAGAGACTCAGGAGTAACCTCTGCTTCGGAGTACACTAGGTTGGACTCACTGGACGAAGCGAGCGAGGTATCAGGTACAGAGTATAGGAGAGTCTCTGTCCTTTCGCTACCAGGTAGCACCCCGAAGGGTTCAGGAGACAACTGGAGATCCTCCGCCTGGTCGGAGGGGTGTAGAGACTCGGAGGTAACTACCACTTTGGGGTACCCATTGTCAGGCTCACAGGACGAAGCGGACAAAGTATTGAGTACCGGGTGTAGAGAAGTCTCTCTCCATTTGTCATCGAGTGGTATCCCGGAGGATTCAGGAGGCAACAGGGGATCCTCCGCCAGGTAGTAGAGGTGCACAGACTCAGAGGTAACCACAGCTTTGGAGCATCCTTGGACATGCACACCGGTTAAAGAGAGAGAAGCATCTGATGCCGGGTGCAGGAAGTTCTCCTGTGTGGAGTCTGGATGGGCAGAAGTCTCTTCGGGCAGGAGAACTGGTGCACTACCCACGCACACTACCCATTGGGGTTTCTCCGGGATACAGGGAGATGAAGCTTCAGTAGGGACTTCAAGGTTGGGGTCAGGAGGTCTCAGGGAGGACAGGCCCTGGCGTGACGGCTTGCCTCTAAGTCTAGCACGTCTGGACTGCCTCTTGAGGTTGAGAGAAGTATTCCGGAAAGCGTAGTCACCCTGAGAGGATTCTGGGTGGGCAGTAGTCTCATTGGGCTGGAGGACTATTGCGCTACCCACACACATTACCCATTGGGGCTGCTCCGGGATATTGGGAAGTGAAGCTTCAGCAGGAGCCTCCGGGTTAGGATCATCGAAGACCATTAGAAAGGCCACCAGGAAGGCCATTAGGTCCCGGAGGATCGGATCCTGTGTTTCATATAGGGGGTTGATCCATTCCAAGGCATCACCCGCCAGGTAAGACATCATAAAGGCCACTTTAGCCCAATCGGAAGGAAAATAAAGAGGGTAGGCCTTAAAGTGTAGCATGCATTGCTCCACAAATGCACGACACTGTCTTGGATCCCCATAGTAACGTGGCGGATCCGCAGGAACGAGAGCTGATAGATCCATCTGGACGGTGCGTAATTCGCCTGGAACTCAGCTAAGGGAAAAAAAATTTATTTATTTATTTTAATGCATATATTCGCTGGAAAACTTCTCAGAGGGCGAAGGCCGTGGGGCTCAACGGGAACCATGGCCTGAGCATGCTGTTATGCACACGCCCGGGCTAAGCGGCGTGTGCGTGTGATTGTAGTGATTCCACTGGACCGTGCCGGAGAGTGAATGCCTGGAGGGGCGTGACTAAGTATTCACCCGATCCGACCAGGGTCGCACGACGGCATACGACGCCAGTGCACCAAGGAGGAACCGAGCAGAGGGACCAGGTGCTACTCCAGGACAGACCCCGGACACGGCTGTTGACCCACACAGGGGAATACAGGAACAGGCTGGTAGGCTGGCACACAGACTGGTGGGTATAGGCAGGCACGACTGGTATGCAGGCAGGCGGGTATGCAGGCAGGGAGGTAAAGGCAAGCACAGCTAGAGTGCAGACAGGGAGGCACTAGCAGGTAGGAACACAGGCGGGATAGGACCCAGTACACACCGGGACTCAGGAACAATACAGGCAGAGGGTTACAGGCAAGCACAGCTAGAGTGCAGACAAGGCTGAGCAGGGCAGGACAGGACTGCCGGAGCAGCGGGCAGAAGCAGGGCAGGACAGGACTGCCGGAGCAGCGGGCAGAAGCAGGGCAGGACAGGACTGCCGGAGCAGCGGGCAGAAGCAGGGCAGGACAGGACTCTGTTCACACGGAACAGACAGGAAGGGAAAGACAGAGCCAGACACCCACAGGGTACTTGCAGTGAAGTAGCGAGTGGACCACAAACTCACAAACGGGAGTACAGAGACAACAGGCAGGAGTTAGGTACGAGTTCAGACTCTGCAGAAAAAGGAAGGGAACGGACATAGAGGCAAAACAGGTAAAGGATAGGAGAGAGTTCAGACTGGAACTGAGTGTACGGAGGAGACCGACACTGCAGCGGGATACAGGAGCGGGTCTGGGAATACTGCCCCCAGAGAGGCGGGACGAACAGGCAAGGAGCGAGTTCAGACAGGACAGACAAGATACAGGAGCGGGTCTAGGTAATCGGCCCCTAGAAGGCGGGAGGAACAGGCTAGGAGCGTGTTCAGACAGGACAGACCAGAGAACACAAAAAGGACACAGTTCAGACACGGGAGCTGATACCGCAAAGCAGGAGACATACAGGACTCAGTTCAGACACGGGAGCTGAAACCGCAAAGCAGGAGACATACAGGACTCAGTTCAGACACAGGAGCTGATACTGCAAAGCAGGAGACATACAGGACACAGTTCAGACAGGCCTGGAAATACAGCCTCCAGGAAAGGCAGACAAGGAAACAAAGACGGGACCTGGCACCTTCAGAATGCAAGCACACACTGAAGGAAACACTATGCTCAGGCCGGGATAGAAGGGAGCTGCTGAGCTATATACCAAGTGTCAGACAGCAATAGGCTGAGGACGCACAAGGGGTGTGACCCACAGCAGGTACAAAAAGCAGGAAGTGATCGGGTGCCGCCCTTAAGCAGCAGAGACAGACACAAACAGACAGCATGGAGGGAAGCCAGAGAGACACTCTGGACAGGAGATCAAGTGCGCTCTCTTGCACAGTGGGAGATGGACCACCATGCAAGGACGCCGCCAGGTATGTTACACTCTAATTGGTTAGCATGGGTAACTAGTTTTCTAGTGGGCAGATTTATTAATGAATCCCAATGTACCCCGCACTATAAATTATTGAAAATATCAGATGTCATCACAGAGGTCAATGACCTGTACAAATTCACTTACCCCGGACCTCATGATAGTAATTGGATGACTGCTAATATTTGTATCATTTTCAGTATTAGCTGTGCATTCTCTCGTTTGTAGGCATCATCGCCATGTAGTAGTCTATGGACATTTATATCCACTCCATGATCAGGGCTGTTACAAAAGAGGCACAATATTCTTTGTAATATTCAACCTGCTGCTGCAGAACCTCTTCCTGCCATCTTAACCTTCTTGATATGGCATCTACATTGCTCTGCAGGAAAGTTTTTCTGTTTAGTAAAATATGTTTTTGCCAACCATATGGTTTTTTGGACTCTAGGCCATGTCTTTGACACTGTATAATTTTGCATATTATTGTCTTGTACAGACATGGGATTGCAGAATAGATTCAATGTATTTGTTATTTTTTGTTATATCCTGATGACCTTGTATTTTGTTTGTACCATGTGGGGACCCTGTGTACACTATATGTTAGGGCTATTGACTTTTGTGTACTTTATATATAATTTGAAAATGTATTAATATTTTTATATACAAGTATTATCTGTATCTTAAAGGTTTTTTTTTTAATTCATGGTGGGACAATTTTATGTATGTGCGTTTACTTTTTCATTGCCATGTTTTCTATGTATGAATATACTGTAATAAAGTACCAAATCCACTGTTTTGGAGTGAAATTTCTTCTAACCTAACCAATTAATGAAAAAGATGGTATCATATTGACCAGGGGCGGGATGGGCAGAGGGGCACATACCCTCCAGGCCAGTCGTCAAGCAGCTGTTGAGGTTCGCCCAGCCATCTGCTTCTTCAGAGAAGGCAAGGCTGCCCTGTATCTTTAAATGTGTACTGTGCTGGCCGGGCGTCTGCAGTGCAGCCCAAAAGGCACTGCTCACGTTCTTCTGGCTGCCGGAGAGAAGCTTCAGCCGCTGAGCAGTACGGGAGATCAGACATCTTGGTTCTTGTAAGTATGAGCCCCGGATAGTGGTGGTGGCAGGAGATTTATGCTTTTTGTAGAGTGTGGAAGTGGCAGGACGCTGCTCACTTCCCGACAAGTCCAAGGCCGGATTCTGAATGTTATCTATGGCCACTCTGCTGAGGATCCGAAAGATTTATTGTAGCAGATGGACCCTTCATGCAGGTTGGGGTCATGCTGTCAGTGTAAGATCATTGGCTCCTGATCTGAATGAATGTTCAAATCACATCGGACCCGAGATAGAGACACTTTAGACCTGACTATACAGACCCCTGCCCAAGACTGATCCTGCACCGGCTACAGGACCAGGGCCGACGTTATCACCTGGCACCCCCGGGCAAGTGCTGGGGCCATGGGCAAGCGTGGGGTCCACTCATAAACGGGGACACCGGCACGTTATTGGGCCCGTTAGTTGGGGGGGGCTGGTGCTGTTTGAAATACCTCTCCTTGTACCCCTCTGGCCGCAGGTCCTGTCTCTTCCGTGTCTTCTGACTCTGTAACGTCTCAGGGAAGAGGGCGCGATGACGTCACTACAGTGCACCCTCTGTGCTGAGCAGTGCAGAGGGCCTGAAGATGCTGAAGAGACAGGACCTACAGCCAGTGGGGAACAAGGAGAGGTGAGTATTTGATTATTTTTTTATGTATGGAGCCCATTCTCTATGGAGCATTACATGGGGCCCATTCTCTATGGAGCGTTACATGACCTCCATTCTCTATGGAGCTTTATATGGGGCCCATTCTCTATGGAGCATTATATGAGGCTCATTCTGTAATGGAGCATTACATGGGGCCCATTATTCCGTATGGAGCATTATATGGGGTCCATTATTCTGTAGGGAGCATTATACGGGGCCCATTATACTGTATGGGGCCCATTATTCTGTATAGAGCATTATATGAAGCCCATTATTCTGCATGGAGTAATATATGGGGTTCATTATTCTGTATGGAGGACTATTTGGTGCCCATAATACTGTATGGAGGACTATACTGTCCGGTCTAAAATGAAAACTTTTGACTCTTCCCAGGGCACGCACTTTGACTTTGCGCTGCTAGGATTCACCAGTTTCTGAGCTATTGTAGAATTTACAAGAGATATCACTCATGTAATGTAAGTAGTGAGTGAAATCTTTCGCACTGTACTATATCTATATTTCTCTGCAGTATCTGTGTATCATGGAATTGTGGTATGTGATAAAAGGAGCCCCCTGAGACTCTTTCGCCCGAAGCCCACAAAAACCTGAAGCCAGCCCTGTACAAGACATCACAGATTATATATATATATATATATATATATATATATATATATATATATATATATATATATACAGTACAGACCAAAAGTTTGGACACACTTTCTCATTTAGAGATTTTTCTGCATTTTCATGACTTTGAAAATTGTACATTCACACTGAAGGCATCAAAACTATGAATTAACACATGTGGAATTATATACTTAACAAAAAAAGTGTGAAACAACTGAAAATATGTCTTATATTCTAGGTTCTTCAAAGTAGCCACCTTTTGCTTTGATGACTGCTTTGCACACTCTTGGCATTCTCTTGATGAGCTTCAAGAGGTAGTCAAAGGAAATGGTCTTCCAACAATCTTGAAGGAGTTCCCAGAGATGCTTAGCACTTGTTGGCCCTTTTTCCTTCACTCTGCGGTCCAGCTCACCCCAAACCATCTCGATTGGGTTCAGGTCTGGTGACTGTGGAGGCCAGGTCATCTGGTGTAGCACCCCATCACTCTCTGTTTTGGTCAAATAGCCCTTACACAGCCTGGAGGTGTGTTTGGGGTCATTGTCCTGTTGAAAAATAAATGATGGTCAAACTAAACGCAAACCGGATGGAATATCATGCCGCTGCAAGATGCTGTGGTAGCCATGCTGGTTCAGTATGCCTTCAATTTTGAATAAATTCCCAACAGTGTCACCAGCAAAGCACCTCCACACCATCACACCTCCTCCTCCATGCTTCACGGTGGGAACCAGGCATGTAGAGTCCATCCGTTCACCTTTTCTGCGTTGCACAAAGACACAGTGGTTGGAACCAAAGATCTCAAATTTGGACTCATCAGACCAAAGCACAGATTTCCACTGGTCTAATGTCCATTCCTTGTGTTCTTTAGCCCAAACAAGTCTCTTCTGCTTGTTGCCTGTCCTTAGCAGTGGTTTCCTAGCAGATATTTTACCATGAAGGCCTGCTGCACAAAGTCTCCTCTTAATAGTTGTTGTAGAGATGTGTCTGCTGCTAGAACTCTGTGTGGCATTGACCTGGTCTCTAATCTGAGCTGCTGTTAACCTGCGATTTCTGAGGCTGGTGACTCGGATAAACTTATCCTCAAAAGCTGAGGTGACTCTTGGTCTTCCTTTCCTGGGGTGGTCCTCATGTGAGCCAGTTTCTTTGTAGCGCTTGATGGTTTTTGCAACTGCACTTGGGGACACATTCAAAGTTTGCCCAATTTTTCGGACTGACTGACCTTCATTTCGTAAAGTATTGATGGCCACTCGTTTTTCTTTACTTAACTGCTTTTTTTTTGCCATAATACAAATTATAACAGTCTATTCAGTAGGACTATCAGCTGTGTGTCCACCTGACTTCTGCACAACACAACTGATGGTCCCAACCCCATTTATAAGGCAAGAAATCCCACTTATTAAACCTGACAGGGCACACCTGTGAAGTGAAAACCATTTCCTGTGACTACCTCTTGAAGCTCATCAAGAGAATGCCAAGAGTGTGCAAAGCAGTCATCAAAGCTAAAGGTGGCTACTTTGAAGAACCTAGAATATAAGACATATTTTCAGTTGTTTCACACTTTTTTGTTAAGTATATAATTCAACATGTGTTAATTCATAGTTTTGATACGTTCAGTGTGAATGTACAATTTTCATAGTCATGAAAATATAGAAAAATCTTTAAATGAGAAGGTGTGTCCAAACTTTTGGTCTGTACTGTATATAGTATATAATATTAAGCTGTTTATGGAATATCCTATAAAATAAACCATTCAAAATGGATTTTTTTGGGGGCTCCTGATGAAGCAAGGGTGAAACGTGCTTTGGGGTACATAGGACCGCATCCCACATTTACTCACTTGGACATGTAAGTTGCCTTGCAGCTGCTTCTTCTCCATTTTTGGATTTTTATTTTATAGGAGATTCTTTATAGAGCTTAATATTGTATACTATATATGTGTACTCACTTGGGCTTGTGAGTCTATGAAGCTATCTTCTTAGTAGTTCTACAGACACTTACATTTCCCCTTGGTTAATGTCAATTATATAGATTAACATTCACATTGTGCTACATATGCGTGCAATTAAGATTTTTTTTGCCAATCATGTTATAAGCATATATATACAGTATACTGACTACTATGTCTCTGTAAATATGATACTCATGTGTTGGTGATTTGTGGCCCTCCATTGCTATAGTCTGTAGGATTGTGTTTTAATTTTTGCAATATTTACGAAAGATTTATTTTAGCAGCAATAAGCACCTATTGTTTCATTTTGATGGCATCTATAGTTTTGGTGTTGCCTGTAGTGATAAAGTCTTGGATTACTCATGCTCCTTATATACACTGTCATATAAATGACCACCAACATACTGTAAAATATCTGATGTCTATCACAGTATTTGATATACCAGTCACATATTATTCCATATACTGGATGTGCACAGACATACAATGTTATATACAGGATAAAATGTGGCTAATGAAATATCTGATGCCTGTACTCATAGTATAGTATATACTAGAGCTGGACTAACTGCAACCCACAGGCCATATCCGGCCCTCAGGCTGTTACAGTCCAGACTGAGACAGCAAAAGGCTGAAAACTGGCCCATGCGCCACACCATGCCCCTGCACCGACGCCCGTGCGCTGCCGCCGGCTTCCAATGTCACAGCTACCTGCATCCTCAGGATGCACTTAGCTGTGAATACATAGGTGGAGGACGAAGCTGCCGAATCCTTCTTCCACCAATCAGCATGTTAGACAGCAGTCGTGGTGACGTCATTACATCGCGTCTGCTGTGCGGAGTGTCAGGACATCGGAGACAGGAGCAAGGCGTCGGGGAAACAGGAGTGAGGTGAGTATGTGTTGTTTTGTTTTTTTATATATATATGTGTATGGGATGTTTGCATGTATATAGGAGGCTATGTGGGGCTCATACTGTATTGAAGAGGCTATGTGGGGGTACATATTGTATATAGGGGCTGTATGTAGAGCTCATACTGTATATAGGAGGCTATGTGGGGGCTCATGCTGTATATAGCAGGCTATGTGGGGGCTCATTGTATACAGAAGGCTGTTAGGGTTCATAGTGTATATAGGGGATTATGTGGTTGCTCATGCTATATATAGAGGGGTTATGTGTATGCTCATACTGTATATAGAAAGGGCTTTGTGTGGGCTCATACTGTATATAGCGGCTATTTGAGGGCTCAACGTGTATATAGGAGGCTATGTGAGACTGTATATAAATAGGCTATGTGGGGCTCATACTGTACATAAGGGATTATGTGGATGCTCATACTACGTATAGAGGAGTTATGTGTATGCTCATACTGTATATACAACCCCTGGCAAAAATTATGGAATCACCGGCCTCGGAGGATATTCATTCAGTTGTTTAATGTTGTTGAAAAAAAGCAGATCACAGACATGGCACAAAACTAAAGTCATTTCAAATGGCAACTTTAGGGCTTTAAGAAACACTAAAAGAAATCAAGATAAAAAATGTGGTATTCAGTAAGAGTAATTTTTTTCAGACCAAGCAGAGGGAAAAAATTATGGAATCATTCAATTCTGAGGAAAAAATTATAGAATCATGAAAAACAAACACACAAAAGAACACTCCAAATACATCACTAGTATTTTGTTGCACCACGACTGGCTTTAATAACAGCTTGCAGTCTCTGAGGCATGGACTTAATGAGTGACAAACAGTACTCTTCATCAATCTGGCTCCAATTTTCTCTGATTGCTGTTGCCAGATCTGCTTTGCAGGTTGGAGCCTTGTCATGGACCATTTTCTTCAACTTCCACCAAAGATTTTCAGTTGGATTGAGATCCGGACTATTTGCAAGCCATGACATTGACTTTATGTGTCTTCTTTCAAGGAATGTTTTCACAGTTTTTGCTCTATGGCAGGATACATTATCATCTTGAAAAATGATGTCATCATCCCTAAACATCCTTTCAATTGATGGGATAAGAAAACTGTTCAAAATATCAATGTAAACTTGGGCATTTATTGAAGATGTAATGACAGCCATCTCCCCAGTGCCTTTACCTGACATGCAGCTCCATATCATCAATAACAGTGGAAATTTGCATGTTCTCTTCATGCTGTCATCTTTATAAATCTCATTGGAATGGCACCAAACAAAAGTTCCAGCATCATCACTTTGCCCAATGCAGATTCGCGATTCATCACTGAATATGACTTTCATCCCGTCATCCACAGTCCACGATTGCTTTTCCTTAGCCCATTGTAACCTTGTTTTTTCTGTTTAGGTGTTAATGTGTAACATACCTGGCGGCGTTCTTGCATGGTGGTCCATCTCCCACTGTGCAAGAGCGCGCACTTGATCTCCAGTCCAGAATGTCTCTCTGGCTTCCCTCCATGCTGTCTGTTTGTGTCTGTTTCTGCTGCTTAAGGGCGGCGCCCGATCACTTCCTGCTTTTTGTACCTGCTGTGGGTCACACCCCTTGTGCGTCCTCAGCCTATTGCTGTCTGTCACCTGGTATATAGCTCAGCTGCTCCCATCTATCCCTGCCTGAGCATAGTGTTTCATTCAGTGTGTGCTTGCACTCTGAAGGTGCCAGGTCCCGTTCTTTGTCTCCTGCTTTGCGGTATCAGTTCCCGTGTCTGAACTGAGTCCTGTCTATTTCTCCTGCTTTGCGGTATCAGTTCCCGTGTCTGAACTGAGTCCTGTCGATGTCTCCTGCTTTGCGGTATCAGTTCCCGTGTCTGAACTGAGTCCTGTCTATTTCTCCTGCTTTGCGGTATCAGTTCCCGTGTCTGAACTGAGTCCTGTCTATGTCTCCTGCCTTGCGGTATCAGTTCCCGTGTCTGAGCTGAGTCCTGTCTATGTCTCCTGCCTTGCGGTATCAGTTCCCGTGTCTGAACTGAGTCCTGTCTATGTCTCCTGCCTTGCGGTATCAGTTCCCGTGTCTGAACTGAGTCCTTTCTGTGTTCTCTTGTCTGCCTATCCTGGAGGCTGTATTTCCAGGCCTGTCTAAACTCGCTCCTAGCCTGTTCCTCCTGCCTTCTAGGGGCCGATTACCTAGACCCGCTCCTGTATCTTGTCTGTCCTGTCTGAACACGCTCCTTGCCTGTTCGTCCCGCCTCTCTGGGGGCCGTATTCCCAGACCCGCTCCTGTCTCCCGCTGCAGTGTCGGTCTCCTCCGTACACTCAGTTCCAGTCTGAACTCTTTCCTATCCTTTACCTGTTTTGCCTCTATGTCCGTTCCCTTCCTTTTTCTGCAGAGTCTGAACTCGTACCTAACTCCTGCTTGTTGTCTCTGTACTCCCGTTTGTGAGTTTGTGGTCCACTCGCTACTTCACTGCAAGTATCCTGTGGGTATCTGGCTCTGCCTTTCTCTTCCTGTCTGTTCCGTGTGAACAGAGCCCTGTCCCCCCTGCTCTGCCTTGCTTACCGCTCCGGCGGTTCTAGCCTGCTCCTACTCCTTTGTTCACCGCTCCGGCGGTTCTAGCCTGCTCTGACTCCTTTGCTCACCGCTCCGGTGGTTCTAGCCTGCTCTGACTCCTTTGCTCACCGCTCCGGCGGTTCTAGCTTGCTCTGACTCCTTTGCTCACCTCTCCGGCGGTTCTAGCCTGCTCTGACTCCTTTGCTCACCTCTCCGGCGGTTCTAGCCTGCTCTGACTCCTTTGCTCACCGCTCCGGCGGTTCTAGCCTGCTCTGACTCCTTTGCTCACCGCTCCGGCGGTTCTAGCCTGCTCTGACTCCTTTGCTCACCGCTCCGGCGGTTCTAGCCTGCTCTGACTCCTTTGCTCACCGCTCCGGCGGTTCTAGCCTGCTCTGACTCCTTTGCTCGCTGCTTCGGCAGCCTTGCTCCGCTCGGACCCTTTTGCTCGCTGCTCCGGCAGTCTCGCTCCGCTCTTATCCTTTTGCTCACTGCTCCGGCAGTCTTGCTCCACTCTTGCTCACCGCTCCAGGCGGCCTCGTCCTGCTTTACTCTTGCTCACTGCTCCGGCAGTCTCGCTCAGCTCTGTCCCTTTGTTCACCGCTCCTGGCGGCCTTGTCCTGCTCTACTCTTGCTCACCGCTCCAGGCGGCCTTGTCCTGCCCTGTTCTCGCTCACCTCTCTGGGCGGCCTCACTCTGCTGTGTTTGTCCGCCACATCTGTGGTTCTGTTCCTGAGTCCCAGTGTGTACTGGGTCCTATCCCGCCAGTGTTCCTACCTGCTAGTGCTTCCCTGTCTGCACTCTAGCTGTGCTTGCCTGTACCCCCCTGCCTGCTTACCCGCCTGCCTGCATACCAGTCGTGCCTGCCTATACCCACCAGTCTGTGTGCCAGCCTACCAGTCTGTTCCTGTATTCCCCTGTGTGGGTCAACAGCCGTGTCCGGGGTCTGTCCTGGAGTAGCACCTGGTCCCTCTGCTCGGTTCCTCCTTGGTGCACTGGCGTCGTATGCTGTCGTGCGACCCTAGTCGGATCGGGTGAATACCTAGTTACGCCCCTCCAGGCATTCACTCTCCGGCACGGTCCAGTGGAATCACTACAATCACACGCACACGCCGCTCAGCCCGGGCGTGTGCATTACAGCATGCTCAGGCCATGGTTCCCGTTGAGCCCCACGGCCTTCGCTCTCTGAGAAGTTTTCCAGCGAATACATGCATTAAAATAAATAAATAATTTTTTTTTCCCTTTAGCTGAGTTCCAGGCGAATTACGCACCTGTCCAGATGGATCTATCAGCTCTCGTTCCTGCGGATCCGCCACGTTACTATGGGGATCCAAGACAGTGTCGTGCATTTGTGGAGCAATGCATGCTACACTTTAAGGCCTACCCTCTCTATTTTCCTTCCGATTGGGCTAAAGTGGCCTTTATGATTGACTACCTAGCGGGTGATGCCTTGAAATGGGTCACCCCCCTATGGGAAGCATGGGATCCTGTCGTCCTTGACCTGCAGGCCTTTCTGGTGGCCTTTCGTATGGTCTTCGAGGACCCTAACCCTGAAGCCCCTGCTGAAGCTTCACTTCCCAATATCCCGGAGCAGCCCCGACGGGTAATGTGTGTGGGTAGCGCAATAGTCCTCCAGCCTAATGAGACTACTGCCCACCCAGAATCCTCACAGGGTGACTACGCTTTCCGGAATACTTCTCCCAACCTCAAGAGGCAGTCCAGACGTGCTAGACGTAGAGGCAAGCCGTCACGCCAGGGTCTGTCCTCCCTGAGACCTCCTGACCCCAACCTTGAAGTCCCTACTGAAGCTTCATCTCCCTGTATCCCGGAGAAGCCCTAACGGGTAATGTGCGTGGGTAGTGCACCAGTTCTCCTGCCCGAAGAGACTTCTGCCCATCCAGACTCCACACAGGAGAACTTCCTGCACCCGGCATCAGATGCTTCACCCACTTTAACTGGTGTGCATGTCCAAGGATGCTCCAAAGCTGTGGTTATCTCAGAGTCTGTGCACCTCTACTACCTGGTGGAGGACCCCCTGTTGCCTCCTGAATCCTCCGGGATACCACTCGATGACAAATGGAGAGAGACTTCTCTACACCCGGTACTCGATACTTTGTCCGCTTCGTCCTGTGAGCCTGACAATGGGTACCCCAAAGTGGTAGTTACCCCCGAGTCTCTACACCCCTCCGACCAGGCGGAGGACCTCCAGTTGTCTCCTGAACCCTTCGGGGTGCTACCTGGTAGCGAAAGGACAGAGACTCTCCTATACTCTGTACCTGATACCTCGCTCGCTTCGTCCAGTGAGTCCAACCTAGTGTACTCCGAAGCAGAGGTTACTCCCGAGTCTCTACACCCCTCCGACCAGGCGGAGGACCTCCAGTTGTCTCCAGAACCCTTCGGGGTGCTACCTGGTGGTGAATGGACAGAGACTTTCCTATACTCGGTACCCGATACCTCGCCTGCTTCGTCCAGTGAGTCCGACCTAGTGTACTCTGAAGCAGATGTTTTCTCTGAGCCTCTGCACTCTTCTGACCCGGCGGAGGACCTCCAGTTGTTTCCTGAATCCTCCGGGGTACCACCAGATAACAAAGAGACAGTGACTTTTCCTCATTATGTACCTGATAACCCGTCTATTTCTTCCTGTGAGCTTGACAAGATGTACCTCGAAGCAGAGATTACCCCCAAGTCTCTGTCCCCCTCCAACCCGGTGAAGGGCTTCCAGTTGTCTCCTGTACCCTCTGGGGTGCCACCTGAAAATATGTGGAGAGAGACTTCCTTGTGTGCTGTTCCTGGTACTCCACCCGTTTCGTCTGTTGCTGAGGATGGCTGGATAGGAGGTAGCATCCTAGCTAACCAGATGAGATCAGTTTTTCCTGTGGACAGTGGAAGTGATCTCCTTGAAGTGAACGACTGGTCCTCGAATTCCCTGCGGAAGATTCTGGCAGGCCTGAAGAAGAGGGGGCGTAAGGGGGGGGGTACTGTAACATACCTGGCGGCGTTCTTGCATGGTGGTCCATCTCCCACTGTGCAAGAGCGCGCACTTGATCTCCAGTCCAGAATGTCTCTCTGGCTTCCCTCCATGCTGTCTGTTTGTGTCTGTTTCTGCTGCTTAAGGGCGGCGCCCGATCACTTCCTGCTTTTTGTACCTGCTGTGGGTCACACCCCTTTTGCGTCCTCAGCCTATTGCTGTCTGTCACCTGGTATATAGCTCAGCTGCTCCCATCTATCCCTGCCTGAGCATAGTGTTTCATTCAGTGTGTGCTTGCACTCTGAAGGTGCCAGGTCCCGTTCTTTGTCTCCTGCTTTGCGGTATCAGTTCCCGTGTCTGAACTGAGTCCTGTCTATTTCTCCTGCTTTGCGGTATCAGTTCCCGTGTCTGAACTGAGTCCTGTCGAT
Source organism: Phyllobates terribilis (assembly GCF_046119375.1). NCBI lineage: Eukaryota > Metazoa > Chordata > Amphibia > Anura > Dendrobatidae > Phyllobates > Phyllobates terribilis. The sequence goes on from NW_027365220.1 coordinate 96,581, forward strand.
GTCTCCTGCTTTGCGGTATCAGTTCCCGTGTCTGAACTGAGTCCTGTCTATTTCTCCTGCTTTGCGGTATCAGTTCCCGTGTCTGAACTGAGTCCTGTCTATGTCTCCTGCCTTGCGGTATCAGTTCCCGTGTCTGAGCTGAGTCCTGTCTATGTCTCCTGCCTTGCGGTATCAGTTCCCGTGTCTGAACTGAGTCCTGTCTATGTCTCCTGCCTTGCGGTATCAGTTCCCGTGTCTGAACTGAGTCCTTTCTGTGTTCTCTTGTCTGCCTATCCTGGAGGCTGTATTTCCAGGCCTGTCTAAACTCGCTCCTAGCCTGTTCCCCCTGCCTTCTAGGGGCCGATTACCTAGACCCGCTCCTGTATCTTGTCTGTCCTGTCTGAACACGCTCCTTGCCTGTTCGTCCCGCCTCTCTGGGGGCAGTATTCCCAGACCCGCTCCTGTCTCCCGCTGCAGTGTCGGTCTCCTCCGTACACTCAGTTCCAGTCTGAACTCTTTCCTATCCTTTACCTGTTTTGCCTCTATGTCCGTTCCCTTCCTTTTTCTGCAGAGTCTGAACTCGTACCTAACTCCTGCTTGTTGTCTCTGTACTCCCGTTTGTGAGTTTGTGGTCCACTCGCTACTTCACTGCAAGTATCCTGTGGGTATCTGGCTCTGCCTTTCTCTTCCTGTCTGTTCCGTGTGAACAGAGCCCTGTCCCCCCTGCTCTGCCTTGCTTACCGCTCCGGCGGTTCTAGCCTGCTCCTACTCCTTTGTTCACCGCTCCGGCGGTTCTAGCCTGCTCTGACTCCTTTGCTCACCGCTCCGGCGGTTCTAGCCTGCTCTGACTCCTTTGCTCACCGCTCCGGCGGTTCTAGCTTGCTCTGACTCCTTTGCTCACCTCTCCGGCGGTTCTAGCCTGCTCTGACTCCTTTGCTCACCTCTCCGGCGGTTCTAGCCTGCTCTGACTCCTTTGCTCACCGCTCCGGCGGTTCTAGCCTGCTCTGACTCCTTTGCTCACCGCTCCGGCGGTTCTAGCCTGCTCTGACTCCTTTGCTCACCGCTCCGGCGGTTCTAGCCTGCTCTGACTCCTTTGCTCACCGCTCCGGCGGTTCTAGCCTGCTCTGACTCCTTTGCTCGCTGCTTCGGCAGCCTTGCTCCGCTCGGACCCTTTTGCTCGCTGCTCCGGCAGTCTCGCTCCGCTCTTATCCTTTTGCTCACTGCTCCGGCAGTCTTGCTCCACTCTTGCTCACCGCTCCAGGCGGCCTCGTCCTGCTTTACTCTTGCTCACTGCTCCGGCAGTCTCGCTCAGCTCTGTCCCTTTGTTCACCGCTCCTGGCGGCCTTGTCCTGCTCTACTCTTGCTCACCGCTCCAGGCGGCCTTGTCCTGCCCTGTTCTCGCTCACCTCTCTGGGCGGCCTCACTCTGCTGTGTTTGTCCGCCACATCTGTGGTTCTGTTCCTGAGTCCCAGTGTGTACTGGGTCCTATCCCGCCAGTGTTCCTACCTGCTAGTGCTTCCCTGTCTGCACTCTAGCTGTGCTTGCCTGTACCCCCCTGCCTGCTTACCCGCCTGCCTGCATACCAGTCGTGCCTGCCTATACCCACCAGTCTGTGTGCCAGCCTACCAGTCTGTTCCTGTATTCCCCTGTGTGGGTCAACAGCCGTGTCCGGGGTCTGTCCTGGAGTAGCACCTGGTCCCTCTGCTCGGTTCCTCCTTGGTGCACTGGCGTCGTATGCCGTCGTGCGACCCTGGTCGGATCGGGTGAATACCTAGTTACGCCCCTCCAGGCATTCACTCTCCGGCACGGTCCAGTGGAATCACTACAATCACACGCACACGCCGCTCAGCCCAGGCGTGTGCATTACAGCATGCTCAGGCCATGGTTCCCGTTGAGCCCCACGGCCTTCGCTCTCTGAGAAGTTTTCCAGCGAATACATGCATTAAAATAAATAAATAATTTTTTTTTCCCTTTAGCTGAGTTCCAGGCGAATTACGCACCTGTCCAGATGGATCTATCAGCTCTCGTTCCTGCGGATCCGCCACGTTACTATGGGGATCCAAGACAGTGTCGTGCATTTGTGGAGCAATGCATGCTACACTTTAAGGCCTACCCTCTCTATTTTCCTTCCGATTGGGCTAAAGTGGCCTTTATGATTGACTACCTAGCGGGTGATGCCTTGAAATGGGTCACCCCCCTATGGGAAGCATGGGATCCTGTCGTCCTTGACCTGCAGGCCTTTCTGGTGGCCTTTCGTATGGTCTTCGAGGACCCTAACCCTGAAGCCCCTGCTGAAGCTTCACTTCCCAATATCCCGGAGCAGCCCCGACGGGTAATGTGTGTGGGTAGCGCAATAGTCCTCCAGCCTAATGAGACTACTGCCCACCCAGAATCCTCACAGGGTGACTACGCTTTCCGGAATACTTCTCCCAACCTCAAGAGGCAGTCCAGACGTGCTAGACGTAGAGGCAAGCCGTCACGCCAGGGTCTGTCCTCCCTGAGACCTCCTGACCCCAACCTTGAAGTCCCTACTGAAGCTTCATCTCCCTGTATCCCGGAGAAGCCCCAACGGGTAATGTGCGTGGGTGGTGCACCAGTTCTCCTGCCCGAAGAGACTTCTGCCCATCCAGACTCCACACAGGAGAACTTCCTGCACCCGGCATCAGATGCTTCACCCACTTTAACTGGTGTGCATGTCCAAGGATGCTCCAAAGCTGTGGTTATCTCAGAGTCTGTGCACCTCTACTACCTGGTGGAGGACCCCCTGTTGCCTCCTGAATCCTCCGGGATACCACTCGATGACAAATGGAGAGAGACTTCTCTACACCCGGTACTCGATACTTTGTCCGCTTCGTCCTGTGAGCCTGACAATGGGTACCCCAAAGTGGTAGTTACCCCCGAGTCTCTACACCCCTCCGACCAGGCGGAGGACCTCCAGTTGTCTCCTGAACCCTTCGGGGTGCTACCTGGTAGCGAAAGGACAGAGACTCTCCTATACTCTGTACCTGATACCTCGCTCGCTTCGTCCAGTGAGTCCAACCTAGTGTACTCCGAAGCAGAGGTTACTCCCGAGTCTCTACACCCCTCCGACCAGGCGGAGGACCTCCAGTTGTCTCCAGAACCCTTCGGGGTGCTACCTGGTGGTGAATGGACAGAGACTTTCCTATACTCGGTACCCGATACCTCGCCTGCTTCGTCCAGTGAGTCCGACCTAGTGTACTCTGAAGCAGATGTTTTCTCTGAGCCTCTGCACTCTTCTGACCCGGCGGAGGACCTCCAGTTGTTTCCTGAATCCTCCGGGGTACCACCAGATAACAAAGAGACAGTGACTTTTCCTCATTATGTACCTGATAACCCGTCTATTTCTTCCTGTGAGCTTGACAAGATGTACCTCGAAGCAGAGATTACCCCCAAGTCTCTGTCCCCCTCCAACCCGGTGAAGGACTTCCAGTTGTCTCCTGTACCCTCTGGGGTGCCACCTGAAAATATGTGGAGAGAGACTTCCTTGTGTGCTGTTCCTGGTACTCCACCCGTTTCGTCTGTTGCTGAGGATGGCTGGATAGGAGGTAGCATCCTAGCTAACCAGATGAGATCAGTTTTTCCTGTGGACAGTGGAAGTGATCTCCTTGAAGTGAACGACTGGTCCTCGAATTCCCTGCGGAAGATTCTGGCAGGCCTGAAGAAGAGGGGGCGTAAGGGGGGGGGTACTGTAACATACCTGGCGGCGTTCTTGCATGGTGGTCCATCTCCCACTGTGCAAGAGCGCGCACTTGATCTCCAGTCCAGAATGTCTCTCTGGCTTCCCTCCATGCTGTCTGTTTGTGTCTGTTTCTGCTGCTTAAGGGCGGCGCCCGATCACTTCCTGCTTTTTGTACCTGCTGTGGGTCACACCCCTTGTGCGTCCTCAGCCTATTGCTGTCTGTCACCTGGTATATAGCTCAGCTGCTCCCATCTATCCCTGCCTGAGCATAGTGTTTCATTCAGTGTGTGCTTGCACTCTGAAGGTGCCAGGTCCCGTTCTTTGTCTCCTGCTTTGCGGTATCAGTTCCCGTGTCTGAACTGAGTCCTGTCTATTTCTCCTGCTTTGCGGTATCAGTTCCCGTGTCTGAACTGAGTCCTGTCGATGTCTCCTGCTTTGCGGTATCAGTTCCCGTGTCTGAACTGAGTCCTGTCTATTTCTCCTGCTTTGCGGTATCAGTTCCCGTGTCTGAACTGAGTCCTGTCTATGTCTCCTGCCTTGCGGTATCAGTTCCCGTGTCTGAGCTGAGTCCTGTCTATGTCTCCTGCCTTGCGGTATCAGTTCCCGTGTCTGAACTGAGTCCTGTCTATGTCTCCTGCCTTGCGGTATCAGTTCCCGTGTCTGAACTGAGTCCTTTCTGTGTTCTCTTGTCTGCCTATCCTGGAGGCTGTATTTCCAGGCCTGTCTAAACTCGCTCCTAGCCTGTTCCTCCTGCCTTCTAGGGGCCGATTACCTAGACCCGCTCCTGTATCTTGTCTGTCCTGTCTGAACACGCTCCTTGCCTGTTCGTCCCGCCTCTCTGGGGGCCGTATTCCCAGACCCGCTCCTGTCTCCCGCTGCAGTGTCGGTCTCCTCCGTACACTCAGTTCCAGTCTGAACTCTTTCCTATCCTTTACCTGTTTTGCCTCTATGTCCGTTCCCTTCCTTTTTCTGCAGAGTCTGAACTCGTACCTAACTCCTGCTTGTTGTCTCTGTACTCCCGTTTGTGAGTTTGTGGTCCACTCGCTACTTCACTGCAAGTATCCTGTGGGTATCTGGCTCTGCCTTTCTCTTCCTGTCTGTTCCGTGTGAACAGAGCCCTGTCCCCCCTGCTCTGCCTTGCTTACCGCTCCGGCGGTTCTAGCCTGCTCCTACTCCTTTGTTCACCGCTCCGGCGGTTCTAGCCTGCTCTGACTCCTTTGCTCACCGCTCCGGCGGTTCTAGCCTGCTCTGACTCCTTTGCTCACCGCTCCGGCGGTTCTAGCTTGCTCTGACTCCTTTGCTCACCTCTCCGGCGGTTCTAGCCTGCTCTGACTCCTTTGCTCACCTCTCCGGCGGTTCTAGCCTGCTCTGACTCCTTTGCTCACCGCTCCGGCGGTTCTAGCCTGCTCTGACTCCTTTGCTCACCGCTCCGGCGGTTCTAGCCTGCTCTGACTCCTTTGCTCACCGCTCCGGCGGTTCTAGCCTGCTCTGACTCCTTTGCTCACCGCTCCGGCGGTTCTAGCCTGCTCTGACTCCTTTGCTCGCTGCTTCGGCAGCCTTGCTCCGCTCGGACCCTTTTGCTCGCTGCTCCGGCAGTCTCGCTCCGCTCTTATCCTTTTGCTCACTGCTCCGGCAGTCTTGCTCCACTCTTGCTCACCGCTCCAGGCGGCCTCGTCCTGCTTTACTCTTGCTCACTGCTCCGGCAGTCTCGCTCAGCTCTGTCCCTTTGTTCACCGCTCCTGGCGGCCTTGTCCTGCTCTACTCTTGCTCACCGCTCCAGGCGGCCTTGTCCTGCCCTGTTCTCGCTCACCTCTCTGGGCGGCCTCACTCTGCTGTGTTTGTCCGCCACATCTGTGGTTCTGTTCCTGAGTCCCAGTGTGTACTGGGTCCTATCCCGCCAGTGTTCCTACCTGCTAGTGCTTCCCTGTCTGCACTCTAGCTGTGCTTGCCTGTACCCCCCTGCCTGCTTACCCGCCTGCCTGCATACCAGTCGTGCCTGCCTATACCCACCAGTCTGTGTGCCAGCCTACCAGTCTGTTCCTGTATTCCCCTGTGTGGGTCAACAGCCGTGTCCGGGGTCTGTCCTGGAGTAGCACCTGGTCCCTCTGCTCGGTTCCTCCTTGGTGCACTGGCGTCGTATGCCGTCGTGCGACCCTGGTCGGATCGGGTGAATACCTAGTTACGCCCCTCCAGGCATTCACTCTCCGGCACGGTCCAGTGGAATCACTACAATCACACGCACACGCCGCTCAGCCCAGGCGTGTGCATTACAGCATGCTCAGGCCATGGTTCCCGTTGAGCCCCACGGCCTTCGCTCTCTGAGAAGTTTTCCAGCGAATACATGCATTAAAATAAATAAATAATTTTTTTTTCCCTTTAGCTGAGTTCCAGGCGAATTACGCACCTGTCCAGATGGATCTATCAGCTCTCGTTCCTGCGGATCCGCCACGTTACTATGGGGATCCAAGACAGTGTCGTGCATTTGTGGAGCAATGCATGCTACACTTTAAGGCCTACCCTCTCTATTTTCCTTCCGATTGGGCTAAAGTGGCCTTTATGATTGACTACCTAGCGGGTGATGCCTTGAAATGGGTCACCCCCCTATGGGAAGCATGGGATCCTGTCGTCCTTGACCTGCAGGCCTTTCTGGTGGCCTTTCGTATGGTCTTCGAGGACCCTAACCCTGAAGCCCCTGCTGAAGCTTCACTTCCCAATATCCCGGAGCAGCCCCGACGGGTAATGTGTGTGGGTAGCGCAATAGTCCTCCAGCCTAATGAGACTACTGCCCACCCAGAATCCTCACAGGGTGACTACGCTTTCCGGAATACTTCTCCCAACCTCAAGAGGCAGTCCAGACGTGCTAGACGTAGAGGCAAGCCGTCACGCCAGGGTCTGTCCTCCCTGAGACCTCCTGACCCCAACCTTGAAGTCCCTACTGAAGCTTCATCTCCCTGTATCCCGGAGAAGCCCCAACGGGTAATGTGCGTGGGTGGTGCACCAGTTCTCCTGCCCGAAGAGACTTCTGCCCATCCAGACTCCACACAGGAGAACTTCCTGCACCCGGCATCAGATGCTTCACCCACTTTAACTGGTGTGCATGTCCAAGGATGCTCCAAAGCTGTGGTTATCTCAGAGTCTGTGCACCTCTACTACCTGGTGGAGGACCCCCTGTTGCCTCCTGAATCCTCCGGGATACCACTCGATGACAAATGGAGAGAGACTTCTCTACACCCGGTACTCGATACTTTGTCCGCTTCGTCCTGTGAGCCTGACAATGGGTACCCCAAAGTGGTAGTTACCCCCGAGTCTCTACACCCCTCCGACCAGGCGGAGGACCTCCAGTTGTCTCCTGAACCCTTCGGGGTGCTACCTGGTAGCGAAAGGACAGAGACTCTCCTATACTCTGTACCTGATACCTCGCTCGCTTCGTCCAGTGAGTCCAACCTAGTGTACTCCGAAGCAGAGGTTACTCCCGAGTCTCTACACCCCTCCGACCAGGCGGAGGACCTCCAGTTGTCTCCAGAACCCTTCGGGGTGCTACCTGGTGGTGAATGGACAGAGACTTTCCTATACTCGGTACCCGATACCTCGCCTGCTTCGTCCAGTGAGTCCGACCTAGTGTACTCTGAAGCAGATGTTTTCTCTGAGCCTCTGCACTCTTCTGACCCGGCGGAGGACCTCCAGTTGTTTCCTGAATCCTCCGGGGTACCACCAGATAACAAAGAGACAGTGACTTTTCCTCATTATGTACCTGATAACCCGTCTATTTCTTCCTGTGAGCTTGACAAGATGTACCTCGAAGCAGAGATTACCCCCAAGTCTCTGTCCCCCTCCAACCCGGTGAAGGACTTCCAGTTGTCTCCTGTACCCTCTGGGGTGCCACCTGAAAATATGTGGAGAGAGACTTCCTTGTGTGCTGTTCCTGGTACTCCACCCGTTTCGTCTGTTGCTGAGGATGGCTGGATAGGAGGTAGCATCCTAGCTAACCAGATGAGATCAGTTTTTCCTGTGGACAGTGGAAGTGATCTCCTTGAAGTGAACGACTGGTCCTCGAATTCCCTGCGGAAGATTCTGGCAGGCCTGAAGAAGAGGGGGCGTAAGGGGGGGGGTACTGTAACATACCTGGCGGCGTTCTTGCATGGTGGTCCATCTCCCACTGTGCAAGAGCGCGCACTTGATCTCCAGTCCAGAATGTCTCTCTGGCTTCCCTCCATGCTGTCTGTTTGTGTCTGTTTCTGCTGCTTAAGGGCGGCGCCCGATCACTTCCTGCTTTTTGTACCTGCTGTGGGTCACACCCCTTGTGCGTCCTCAGCCTATTGCTGTCTGTCACCTGGTATATAGCTCAGCTGCTCCCATCTATCCCTGCCTGAGCATAGTGTTTCATTCAGTGTGTGCTTGCACTCTGAAGGTGCCAGGTCCCGTTCTTTGTCTCCTGCTTTGCGGTATCAGTTCCCGTGTCTGAACTGAGTCCTGTCTATTTCTCCTGCTTTGCGGTATCAGTTCCCGTGTCTGAACTGAGTCCTGTCGATGTCTCCTGCTTTGCGGTATCAGTTCCCGTGTCTGAACTGAGTCCTGTCTATTTCTCCTGCTTTGCGGTATCAGTTCCCGTGTCTGAACTGAGTCCTGTCTATGTCTCCTGCCTTGCGGTATCAGTTCCCGTGTCTGAGCTGAGTCCTGTCTATGTCTCCTGCCTTGCGGTATCAGTTCCCGTGTCTGAACTGAGTCCTGTCTATGTCTCCTGCCTTGCGGTATCAGTTCCCGTGTCTGAACTGAGTCCTTTCTGTGTTCTCTTGTCTGCCTATCCTGGAGGCTGTATTTCCAGGCCTGTCTAAACTCGCTCCTAGCCTGTTCCTCCTGCCTTCTAGGGGCCGATTACCTAGACCCGCTCCTGTATCTTGTCTGTCCTGTCTGAACACGCTCCTTGCCTGTTCGTCCCGCCTCTCTGGGGGCCGTATTCCCAGACCCGCTCCTGTCTCCCGCTGCAGTGTCGGTCTCCTCCGTACACTCAGTTCCAGTCTGAACTCTTTCCTATCCTTTACCTGTTTTGCCTCTATGTCCGTTCCCTTCCTTTTTCTGCAGAGTCTGAACTCGTACCTAACTCCTGCTTGTTGTCTCTGTACTCCCGTTTGTGAGTTTGTGGTCCACTCGCTACTTCACTGCAAGTATCCTGTGGGTATCTGGCTCTGCCTTTCTCTTCCTGTCTGTTCCGTGTGAACAGAGCCCTGTCCCCCCTGCTCTGCCTTGCTTACCGCTCCGGCGGTTCTAGCCTGCTCCTACTCCTTTGTTCACCGCTCCGGCGGTTCTAGCCTGCTCTGACTCCTTTGCTCACCGCTCCGGCGGTTCTAGCCTGCTCTGACTCCTTTGCTCACCGCTCCGGCGGTTCTAGCTTGCTCTGACTCCTTTGCTCACCTCTCCGGCGGTTCTAGCCTGCTCTGACTCCTTTGCTCACCTCTCCGGCGGTTCTAGCCTGCTCTGACTCCTTTGCTCACCGCTCCGGCGGTTCTAGCCTGCTCTGACTCCTTTGCTCACCGCTCCGGCGGTTCTAGCCTGCTCTGACTCCTTTGCTCGCTGCTTCGGCAGCCTTGCTCCGCTCGGACCCTTTTGCGCGCTGCTCCGGCAGTCTCGCTCCGCTCTTATCCTTTTGCTCACTGCTCCGGCAGTCTTGCTCCACTCTTGCTCACCGCTCCAGGCGGCCTCGTCCTGCTTTACTCTTGCTCACTGCTCCGGCAGTCTCGCTCAGCTCTGTCCCTTTGTTCACCGCTCCTGGCGGCCTTGTCCTGCTCTACTCTTGCTCACCGCTCCAGGCGGCCTTGTCCTGCCCTGTTCTCGCTCACCTCTCTGGGCGGCCTCACTCTGCTGTGTTTGTCCGCCACATCTGTGGTTCTGTTCCTGAGTCCCAGTGTGTACTGGGTCCTATCCCGCCAGTGTTCCTACCTGCTAGTGCTTCCCTGTCTGCACTCTAGCTGTGCTTGCCTGTACCCCCCTGCCTGCTTACCCGCCTGCCTGCATACCAGTCGTGCCTGCCTATACCCACCAGTCTGTGTGCCAGCCTACCAGTCTGTTCCTGTATTCCCCTGTGTGGGTCAACAGCCGTGTCCGGGGTCTGTCCTGGAGTAGCACCTGGTCCCTCTGCTCGGTTCCTCCTTGGTGCACTGGCGTCGTATGCCGTCGTGCGACCCTGGTCGGATCGGGTGAATACCTAGTTACGCCCCTCCAGGCATTCACTCTCCGGCACGGTCCAGTGGAATCACTACAATCACACGCACACGCCGCTCAGCCCGGGCGTGTGCATTACAGCATGCTCAGGCCATGGTTCCCGTTGAGCCCCACGGCCTTCGCTCTCTGAGAAGTTTTCCAGCGAATACATGCTTTAAAATAAATAAATAATTTTTTTTTCCCTTTAGCTGAGTTCCAGGCGAATTACGCACCTGTCCAGATGGATCTATCAGCTCTCGTTCCTGCGGATCCGCCACGTTACTATGGGGATCCAAGACAGTGTCGTGCATTTGTGGAGCAATGCATGCTACACTTTAAGGCCTACCCTCTCTATTTTCCTTCCGATTGGGCTAAAGTGGCCTTTATGATTGACTACCTAGCGGGTGATGCCTTGAAATGGGTCACCCCCCTATGGGAAGCATGGGATCCTGTCGTCCTTGACCTGCAGGCCTTTCTGGTGGCCTTTCGTATGGTCTTCGAGGACCCTAACCCTGAAGCCCCTGCTGAAGCTTCACTTCCCAATATCCCGGAGCAGCCCCGACGGGTAATGTGTGTGGGTAGCGCAATAGTCCTCCAGCCTAATGAGACTACTGCCCACCCAGAATCCTCACAGGGTGACTACGCTTTCCGGAATACTTCTCCCAACCTCAAGAGGCAGTCCAGACGTGCTAGACGTAGAGGCAAGCCGTCACGCCAGGGTCTGTCCTCCCTGAGACCTCCTGACCCCAACCTTGAAGTCCCTACTGAAGCTTCATCTCCCTGTATCCCGGAGAAGCCCCAACGGGTAATGTGCGTGGGTAGTGCACCAGTTCTCCTGCCCGAAGAGACTTCTGCCCATCCAGACTCCACACAGGAGAACTTCCTGCACCCGGCATCAGATGCTTCACCCACTTTAACTGGTGTGCATGTCCAAGGATGCTCCAAAGCTGTGGTTATCTCAGAGTCTGTGCACCTCTACTACCTGGTGGAGGACCCCCTGTTGCCTCCTGAATCCTCCGGGATACCACTCGATGACAAATGGAGAGAGACTTCTCTACACCCGGTACTCGATACTTTGTCCGCTTCGTCCTGTGAGCCTGACAATGGGTACCCCAAAGTGGTAGTTACCCCCGAGTCTCTACACCCCTCCGACCAGGCGGAGGACCTCCAGTTGTCTCCTGAACCCTTCGGGGTGCTACCTGGTAGCGAAAGGACAGAGACTCTCCTATACTCTGTACCTGATACCTCGCTCGCTTCGTCCAGTGAGTCCAACCTAGTGTACTCCGAAGCAGAGGTTACTCCCGAGTCTCTACACCCCTCCGACCAGGCGGAGGACCTCCAGTTGTCTCCAGAACCCTTCGGGGTGCTACCTGGTGGTGAATGGACAGAGACTTTCCTATACTCGGTACCCGATACCTCGCCTGCTTCGTCCAGTGAGTCCGACCTAGTGTACTCTGAAGCAGATGTTTTCTCTGAGCCTCTGCACTCTTCTGACCCGGCGGAGGACCTCCAGTTGTTTCCTGAATCCTCCGGGGTACCACCAGATAACAAAGAGACAGTGACTTTTCCTCATTATGTACCTGATAACCCGTCTATTTCTTCCTGTGAGCTTGACAAGATGTACCTCGAAGCAGAGATTACCCCCAAGTCTCTGTCCCCCTCCAACCCGGTGAAGGACTTCCAGTTGTCTCCTGTACCCTCTGGGGTGCCACCTGAAAATATGTGGAGAGAGACTTCCTTGTGTGCTGTTCCTGGTACTCCACCCGTTTCGTCTGTTGCTGAGGATGGCTGGATAGGAGGTAGCATCCTAGCTAACCAGATGAGATCAGTTTTTCCTGTGGACAGTGGAAGTGATCTCCTTGAAGTGAACGACTGGTCCTCGAATTCCCTGCGGAAGATTCTGGCAGGCCTGAAGAAGATGGGGCGTAAGGGGGGGCGGTACTGTAACATACCTGGCGGCGTTCTTGCATGGTGGTCCATCTCCCACTGTGCAAGAGCGCGCACTTGATCTCCAGTCCAGAATGTCTCTCTGGCTTCCCTCCATGCTGTCTGTTTGTGTCTGTTTCTGCTGCTTAAGGGTGGCGCCCGATCACTTCTTGCTTTTTGTACCTGCTGTGGGTCACACCCCTTGTGCGTCCTCAGCCTATTGCTGTCTGTCACCTGGTATATAGCTCAGCTGCTCCCATCTATCCCTGCCTGAGCATAGTGTTTCATTCAGTGTGTGCTTGCACTCTGAAGGTGCCAGGTCCCGTTCTTTGTCTCCTGCTTTGCGGTATCAGTTCCCGTGTCTGAACTGAGTCCTGTCTATTTCTCCTGCTTTGCGGTATCAGTTCCCGTGTCTGAACTGAGTCCTGTCGATGTCTCCTGCTTTGCGGTATCAGTTCCCGTGTCTGAACTGAGTCCTGTCTATTTCTCCTGCTTTGCGGTATCAGTTCCCGTGTCTGAACTGAGTCCTGTCTATGTCTCCTGCCTTGCGGTATCAGTTCCCGTGTCTGAGCTGAGTCCTGTCTATGTCTCCTGCCTTGCGGTATCAGTTCCCGTGTCTGAACTGAGTCCTGTCTATGTCTCCTGCCTTGCGGTATCAGTTCCCGTGTCTGAACTGAGTCCTTTCTGTGTTCTCTTGTCTGCCTATCCTGGAGGCTGTATTTCCAGGCCTGTCTAAACTCGCTCCTAGCCTGTTCCTCCTGCCTTCTAGGGGCCGATTACCTAGACCCGCTCCTGTATCTTGTCTGTCCTGTCTGAACACGCTCCTTGCCTGTTCGTCCCGCCTCTCTGGGGGCCGTATTCCCAGACCCGCTCCTGTCTCCCGCTGCAGTGTCGGTCTCCTCCGTACACTCAGTTCCAGTCTGAACTCTTTCCTATCCTTTACCTGTTTTGCCTCTATGTCCGTTCCCTTCCTTTTTCTGCAGAGTCTGAACTCGTACCTAACTCCTGCTTGTTGTCTCTGTACTCCCGTTTGTGAGTTTGTGGTCCACTCGCTACTTCACTGCAAGTATCCTGTGGGTATCTGGCTCTGCCTTTCTCTTCCTGTCTGTTCCGTGTGAACAGAGCCCTGTCCCCCCTGCTCTGCCTTGCTTACCGCTCCGGCGGTTCTAGCCTGCTCCTACTCCTTTGTTCACCGCTCCGGCGGTTCTAGCCTGCTCTGACTCCTTTGCTCACCGCTCCGGCGGTTCTAGCCTGCTCTGACTCCTTTGCTCACCGCTCCGGCGGTTCTAGCCTGCTCTGACTCCTTTGCTCACCGCTCCGGCGGTTCTAGCCTGCTCTGATTCCTTTGCTCACCGCTCCGGCGGTTCTAGCCTGCTCTGACTCCTTTGCTCGCTGCTTCGGCAGCCTTGCTCCGCTCGGACCCTTTTGCTCGCTGCTCCGGCAGTCTCGCTCCGCTCTTATCCTTTTGCTCACTGCTCCAGCAGTCTTGCTCCACTCTTGCTCACCGCTCCAGGCGGCCTCGTCCTGCTTTACTCTTGCTCACTGCTCTGGCAGTCTCGCTCAGCTCTGTCCCTTTGTTCACCGCTCCTGGCGGCCTTGTCCTGCTCTACTCTTGCTCACCGCTCCAGGCGGCCTTGTCCTGCCCTGTTCTCGCTCACCTCTCTGGGCGGCCTCACTCTGCTGTGTTTGTCCGCCACATCTGTGGTTCTGTTCCTGAGTCCCAGTGTGTACTGGGTCCTATCCCGCCAGTGTTCCTACCTGCTAGTGCTTCCCTGTCTGCACTCTAGCTGTGCTTGCCTGTACCCCCCTGCCTGCTTACCCGCCTGCCTGCATACCAGTCGTGCCTGCCTATACCCACCAGTCTGTGTGCCAGCCTACCAGTCTGTTCCTGTATTCCCCTGTGTGGGTCAACAGCTGTGTCCGGGGTCTGTCCTGGAGTAGCACCTGGTCCCTCTGCTCGGTTCCTCCTTGGTGCACTGGCGTCGTATGCCGTCGTGCGACCCTGGTCGGATCGGGTGAATACCTAGTTATGCCCCTCCAGGCATTCACTCTCCGGCACGGTCCAGTGGAATCACTACAATCACACGCACATGCCGCTCAGCCCGGGCGTGTGCATTACATAATGATGGCTTTTGTTTAGCTTTTCTGTATGTAAATCCCATTTCCTTTAGGCAGTTTCTTACAGTTCGGTCACAGACATTGACTCCAGTTTCCTCCCATTCGTTCCTCATTTGTTTTGTTGTGCATTTCCTGTTTTGGAGACATATTGCTTTAAGTTTCCGGTCTTGTGGCTTTGATGTCTTCCTTGGTCTACCAGTATGTTTGCCTTTAACAACCTTCCCGTGTTTGTATTTGACCCAGATTTTAGACTCAGCTGACTGTGAACAACCAACATCTGTTGCAACGTTGCGTGATGATTTACCTTCTTTTAAGACTTTGATAATCCTCTCCTTTGTTTCAATTGACATCTCTCGTGTTGGAGCCATGATTCATGTCAGTCCACTTGGTGCAACAGCTCTCCAATGTGTGATCACTCCTTTTTAGATGCAGACTAACGAGCAGATCTAATTTGATGCAGGTGTTAGTTTTGAAAATGAAAATTTACAGGGTGATTCCATAATTTTTTCCTCAGAATTGAGTGATTCCATAATTTTTCCCACTGCTTGGTCTGAAAAAGTTACCCTTACTGAGTACCACATTTTTAATCATCTAAAAACTCTGTGTCACAACTGCTGCACCCAGTAATCATGGTTCCTTTTCCTGCATCATGCTGCTCTCAGATAAGGTAGCAAAACCTAGTGACAGATTCCTTTTAAATATTAGTTAATCTCTCCCGATACCATTGAGCAATTTCGGTGTGATCAAATATCTATCTATATACTATAGATGCAATATACACACATATATAATTCTGAAATGCTGGTCGGCTTCCAGAAAAAAAAGAGATCTCCCAGACAAGTAAGCAAATGTCCTGGGCACAGCCAAACTCTACTGAAACCTAAGCTGCTTTTCTAATACTTCTTATATGTGAGCCTGAGATGCTTCATTAACAGATGGAGCATCATGTCCTTAGGACCACCACTTTTATGGCCTGGTATTATTGTAGCTTGGATTAGGGCATACAACAACCATGCTTTGCGCACTGCAGTCTATAATCATCCAGTCCAGACCTACCTCCCTGACTGTTGGTCAGTATGATATGTGTAAGTATTTTCTGTATCATACATTTGGTACGGAAAGTATTCAGACCCCTTTAAATTTTGCACTCTTTGTTTCATTGGAGCCATTTGGTAAATTATAAAAAGTTCATTTTTTTCTCATTAAAGTACACTCTGCACGCCATCTTGACTGAAAAAAAACAGATATGTAGAAATTTTTGCAAATTGAGTATTGAGTAGAAGCACCCTTTTGAGCTAGTATGGCCATGAGTCTTCTTGGGAATGATGGAACAGGTTTTTCACACCTGGATTTGGGGATCATCTGCCATTCTTCCTTGCAGATCCTCTCCAGTTCTGTCAGGTTGAATGGTGAACCCATGGTGAACTTGGCTAGAAAACCCTTGCACAAGTATGTTAGCCCAGCTGAAAACGGTTTGGCTGATTTGAGAGGCTATAAAATTGACCTTCCTTTGAGCTAGTTGAGAATCTGGAGCATTACATTTGTTTGTTCTATGAAACTCAAAATGGCCAGAAAAAGAGAACTTTCATGTGAAACTCGACAGCCTATTCTTGTTCTTAGAAATGAAGGCTATTTCATGCGAGACATTGCCAAGAAACTGAAGATTTCCTACAACGGTGTGAACTACTCCCTTCAGAGGAGAGCACAAACAGGCTCTAACCAGAGTAGAAAGAGAAGTGGGAGGCCCCGCTGCACTTCTGAGCAACAAGACAAGTACATTAGAGTCTCTAGTTTGAGAAATCGACGCCTCACAGCTCCTCAACTGGCAGCTTTATTAAATAGTACACGCAAAACGTCAGTGTCAACGTCTACAGGGAAGAGGCAACTCCGGGATGCTGGCCTTCAGGGCAAAGTGGCAAAGAAAAAGCCATATCTGAGAGTGGCTAATAAAAGGAAAAGATTAATATGGGCAAAAGAACACATACATTGGACAGAGGAAGATTGGAAAAAAGTTTTATGGACAGACGAATCAAAGTTTGAGGTGTTTGGATCACACAGAAGAACATTTGTGAGACGCAGAACAACTGAAAAGATGCCGGAAAAGAGCCTGATGCCATCTGTCAAGCATGGTGAAGGTAATGTGATGGTCTGGGGTTGCTTTGGTGCTGGTAAAGTGGGAGATTTGTACAAGGTAAATGGGATTTTGAATAAGGAAGGCTATCTCTACATTTTGCAACGCCATGCCATACCCTGTGGACAGCGCTTGATTGGAGCCAGTTTCATCCTACAACAGGACAATGACCCAAAGCACACCTGCAAATTATGCATGACCTGTTTAGGGAAGAAGCAGGCAGCTGGTATTCTATCTGTAATGGAGTGGCCAGCGCAGTCACCAGATCTCAACCCCATTGAGCTGTTGTGGGAGCAGCTTGACTGTATGGTACGCAAAAAGTGCCCATCAAGCCAATCCAACTTGTGGAAGGGGCTTCAGGAAGCATGGGGGGGAATTTCTCAAGATTACCTCAGCAAATTAACAGCTAGAATGCCAAAGGTCTGCAATGCTGTAATTGCTGCAAAGGGAGCATTCTGTGACGAAAGCAAAGTTTGAAGGAGAAAATTATTCTTTCTAATAAAAATCATTATTTCTAACCTTGTCAATGTCTGGACTATATTTTCTAATTATTTTGCAACTCATTTGATAAATAAAAGTATGAGTTTTCATGGAAAATACAAAATTGTCTGGGTGACCCCAAACTTTTGAACGATAGTGTACATAACCTCATACTTAAGTAACCCTCCAAGGGAGCATCATTACGAACCCTAAGGTGTCATTAGAGGTGTCTCATGTGGTCATCAGCTAAAACATTGAAAAAAATGATGGGACATCTGAAATGTAATCCTTCTTAGGCCATGTTCACACATCATGTTTTTTTCAGCATTTTTTGCTACAGATTTTTATGTACATTTTCTGCTGCCTTTTGCAGTATCAGCAAAGTCTATGAGAAACCAGAATTCTCTGTTCACACATCTTGTTTTGTTTTTTTGTTACGTACTTTGTGCCTTGGTTGGGTTTTTGGAAAATAGAGCATGTCACTTCTTTCAGCATTTTTCCACCCATAGGAAGTAATGGGTGGTGAAAAAAATGCTGAAAAAAGGGACTAAAAAAGCACCAAAATTTGCATCAGCGTTTTTAAAGCGTTTTTTATGGGAAAATGGAATAAGGTTCTTTTTTTTCCCAGAACTTTATGTACATGCATAAACAGAGACAGAAAGACAGTGAAAAAATTCTAAAAAACACTGAAAAAATGCAGCACAACCTGCGTTTTTGACGCAGCTTCTTTCCTGCCAGAGATCAAGTTTTGCTGCAGATTTGTGACTCCAAAAAAACTGATGTGTGAACATAGCCTTACATGGGAAATGTAGACAATCAACCTTCCATTTATCTGTCTCCTATATCTATACTGACCTATTCTGTAGTATGTGTGCAGATATTGTAATCTTTTGGCCACTTTACCTGCATACAAATATACTTGTATGTCTTTCTGTGCTACAGCTCTGTGTGCTGCTTGGTCTGGAATACGTGAGCTGCGGGGACTTTAACACCTTCCTACTGGAGAAGGGGCGGCTTGACATCCCCAGCGCAAGGTACATTTTATGTTACCTACAAACCCGATTATCTACTATATAATTGTCTTATCCCATCTGTCTGTCTGTCTGTCTGTCTTTCTGTCTGTCTGTCCTGGAAATCCCGCGTCGCTCATTGGTCCGGCAGCGGCCAATCAGCGCCGCGGGATTTCTGAAAAAAGATGGCGGCCGTTAGCGGCTCATCTGGCGGACGGAGGTCAGCGGCGATGCAGCAGGGAGATGAGCAGCGCTAGCAGCACAACTACCCCGACCGGCGCCTCTGAGCTCCATGCGGCTAACGTCGGAAGATCAGCGGCTGGACCCGCTGATCTCCCGACAGCAAGTATGAACGGAGGACCGGGGAGCGGCGCCGCCGGTCGGGAAGCTTCTGCTGCGAGCAGCCGCTCATCTCCCGGCTTCTCGCAGCAGAAGGAGCCGCACAAGCAGCGCCGCTCCCGTGCCCACACTAATACGACGCTGATTGGTCGCGGTGGCCGGCCGCGACCAATCAGCGAGATGGGCGGCAAATTTAAACGCCGCTGTGCTGATTGGTCGCAGCCGGCTACCGCGACCAATCAGCAGAGCGGCGTTTAAATTTGCCGCCCGGCTACCGCGACCAATCAGCGAGATGGGCAGCAAATTTAAACGCCGCTCTGCTGATTGGTCGCGGAGGCCGGCCACGACCAATCAGCAGAGCGGCGTTTAAATTTGCCGCCCATCTCGCTGATTGGTCGTGGCCGGCTACCGCGACCTATCAGCAGAGCAGCGTTTAAATTTGCCGCCCATCTCGCTGATTGGTCGTGGCCGGCTACCGCGACCTATCAGCAGAGCGGCGTTTAAATTTGCCGGCCATCTTGCTGATTGGTCACGGAGGCCGGCTGTGACCAATCAGCAAGATGGCCGGCAAATTTAAACGCCGCTCTACTGATAGGTCGCGGTGGCCGGCCGCGACCAATGATCGAGATGGGCGGCAAATTTAAACGCCGCTCTGCTGATTAATCGCGGCCAGCCACCGCGACCAATCAGCGAGATGGGCAGCAAATTTAAACGCCGCTGTGCTGATTGGTCGCGGTGGCCGACCGCGACCAATCAGCGAGATGGCCGGCAAATTTAAACGCCGCTCTGCTCATTGGTCGCGGTGGCCGGCCGCGGCCAATCAGCGAGATGGGCGGCAAATCTAAACGACGCTCTGCTGATTGGTCGCGGTGGCCAGCCGCGACCAATCAGCGATATAGGCTGCAAATTTAAACGGCGCTCTGCTGATTGGTCGCGGCCACCAGCCGCGACCAATCAGCAAGATTGGCGGCAAAATTAAACAACGCTCTGCTGATTGGTCGCGGCCGCCGGCGACCGCTACCAATCAGCGATTTTGGCGACAAATTTAAACACTGCTCTGCTCATTGTTCCCGGCCGCCGGCCGGCCGAGACCAATCAGCGAGATTGCCGCCAAATTTAAACAACGCTCTGCTGATTGGTCGATGTTATCGCCAAATTTAAACAAGCCCTCCGGTCCTCACTAACACAGTTCGCTGATTGGTCTCGGCCGCCACCCGTGACCAATCACCGATATTGCCGCCAAATTTAAACACCGTTTTGCTGATTAGTCGCGGTTGCCGGCCGCGACCAATCAGCGATTTTGGCGCCAAATTTAAACAACGTTCTGCTGATTGCGCCCGGTCGGCCGCATACATATTCTAGAATACCCTATGCGTTAGAATCGGGCCACCATCTAGTACCTATATAAATGTCTAGGATTTGTTCTGTTCACTTCGGTGCTGAATTATTGGGTTCTGGTGTTTTTACTATAAAAATATTGAAGATTTCTGTGAAATTAACAAGAACATTGACGGAAACCTCAGAGGATCCCATTATTCATCAGTGGGATCTGGCAGGATTTGTTGTATGTTCTGTATATGGTCATCTTATTCTAGTCGATCATGTAGATAATATTGGCTGGAAGAAATATCTACACTCATTCATGTCTTTTTATCAGATTCTATGCCGCTGAACTGGTCTGTGGAATCCAGTACCTCCACTCCAAGGGCGTCATCCACAGAGACCTCAAGCCCGAGAACATCATGGTGGCTGAAACGGGCCATATTAAGATCACAGATTTCGGTCTCGCAATTGACAACATGCACGGAGACCGAACAGCCACCGAATACGCTGGAACAGCAGGCTACATGGCTCCTGAGGTGGGACAATAGTGCTTTCCTATTTAGTTTTCACAAAAATTACAGTCCATGGGAATGTTAACATTTTGACCTTTTTGTTCTCTCTTCCGTGATAGATTTTTGCTGGCGAGGAGTATAACGCCGGAGTAGACTGGTATTCTCTTGGTGTCATCTTAAAAGATATGGTTACCAGTGAGTGTACGTACCATCTGACACTCGATGAGGCATCCTCCGGCATTGATCACATCATTAAACAGGTCAGTATAATTCCAGGTTATTAGTACAATGGGTTGTACAATATTCATTTAAATGGTGATGTTGTGAGAATGTTTTATTGTCTCTACCGCTTACCTTCATGGGTTTTACTTTATTGTTTTTAGCTCCTACAGAAAGATCCTGCCAGACGCTTAGGAGCCCATGGTAACATCAGAGAGCACATGTTTTTCCAGCGTATTGACTGGGTCTCTGTGGAAGCCCTGAAAGTGCCTCCACCACACATCCCTGTAGTAAGTATATGGCCAGATCACATTGCACCATCATCTCTGTACAGGGGAAACAATGATGGGTAGAGAACACTTATTGAAAGCTGACAGTTGTTTCTATCATTTTTTGGTGTTGACTTTCTGTTAAGTATTACTTATCGCTGACACTAACATTGGAAAATCATCCAGTGCTGCTGGTCCTTATCTGATGATTCAGATCATTTCACTTTAGCTGTATGCAAGTTAATGTGGACATCATACTTCTCCAGAAGGTTTAAGATTTTGGTCATTTTAGTTCAGCTTAAAACAAGGACTGTAATAAAAAGTCATAATCCCAATGTTATAATTCTTTTTTGTTTTTGTTTTATAGCCAACTAAAGCTCATCACAGTTCTCAACCACTCCATCTGGAGAATTTAGAAGCAGCAGAGGCCCAAAGGTCACCTCTTTCAGCAAAGGACCAGGCCATGTTCAAGGGATTTTCTTTTGTCAACTTGGAAACCCTTGACAAGACACCAGCTCTATAGTCACCAGAGCCAGCTGTCTTCCTCAGCCTCCAGAAGACCGAGAAGAACTGAAGATTGGACATCACTTCGATGATCATCTGGAAGCACTGCTGGAATGAAGATGACCATGGACATGACAACGGGAGGACCCCAAAGACAGATCCTAAAGATGGAGAAGCCAGATAGTGTAATCATATTCTGGCGGTAAGTATAAGCGCCACAACATCTGCGCTTCCCTATACTCCTAGGCATGTGCAGAACTTTTTACACTAACCGGTAATTGGATTTCCTCTTGCTCATGACAGCTCCATTTTTTGGTGCTGTCTTGGGCTAAGAAGAAATAACATGGTGCGCGATGGCCGGCTATTAAGGGGAGGAAGGAGGCCGGATTTTTTTTTTTTAAATAAACATCATTGTACATGTCTATGATCATTTTTACCATTACCGGTAGTAAGATTTCCTCACACTCATGAAAATTCTGTCATGGGTGTTGGGAAAAGGTGTGTGATGGCCGGCTATTAAGGGGAGGAAGGAGGCCGGATTTTTTTTTTTTTTTTTTTGTTACAGGTGAGCATAAAGAAGACAGCAGATCCCAGTGGAAGACATGGAAGATAGAGATGCCAGCAGATCTACTCATACGCTGGCGGTAAGTATAAGCGCCACAACATCTGCGCTTCCCTATACTCATAGGCATGTGCAGAACTTTTTACACTAACTGGTAATTGGATTTCCTCTTGCTCATGACAGCTCCATTTTTCGGTGCTGTCTTGGGCTAAGAAGAAATAACATGGTGTGCGATGGCCGGCTATTAAGGGGAGGAAGGAGGCTGGATTTTTTTTTTAAAATAAACATCATTGCACATGTCTATGATCATTTTTACCATTACCGGTAGTAGGATTTCCTCACACTCATGAAAGTGCTGTCATGGGTGTTGGGAAGAGGTGTATGATGGCCGGCTATTAAGGGGAGGAAGGAGGCCGGATTTTTTTTTTATTACAGGTGAGCATAGAGATGACAGCAGATCCCAGTGGAGACATGGAAGATAGAGGTGCCAGCAGATCTACTCATACGCTGGCGGTAAGTATAAGCGCCACACCATCTGCGCGTCACTATACTCATAGGAATGTGCAGAACTTTTTACACTAACTGGTAATTGGATTTTCTCTTGCTCATGACAGCACCAGTCTTTTGTGCTGTCTTGGGCTAAGAAGAAATAACATGGTGCGCGATGGCCGGCTATTAAGGGGAGGAAGGAGGCCGGATTTTTTTTTTTAAACAAACATCATTGCACATGTCTATGATCATTTTTACCATTACCAGTAGTAAGATTTCCTCACACTCATGAAAGTGCTGTCATGGGTGTTGGGAAGAGGTGTTTGATGGCCGGCTAATAAGGGGTGGAGGAGGCTGGATTTTTTTTTATGCAGGTGAGCATAAAGATGACAGCAGATCCCAATGGAAAACATAGAAGATAAAGGAGTCAGCAGATCTATTCATGCACTGGCGGTAAGTATAAGCGCCACAATATCTGCACTCCATTATAATAATAGGTATGTGCAGAACATTTTACACTGTCAGTCAGTGCCGGGGTGCAGTTACAGCAACCCCTTACTATGTACTGAACAGTGACAGAAGCCACGTCAGGTTTATTAAGCCCCGGGACGCCAGTCACTCACAGCCGCAGCTACTTACATTGCATGGCCGCAGCAGAGGGGGCCGGCCGCGTCCTACATCAGTGAAGTCAGACGCTGCCGGCCCTCCTTTTGTTCCTAGGCTGCCGGCGCGATAGATGCAAACGTCTCATCAAATGCTTGAACATACTGCTTCATCCAGTGAAGTGGCTGCCCCTTCAAGCATTTCTTCAGTAATGGAAGAAGAGGCTGCAACTATACCAACTGGTGCGGTAACAGAAGAATCTGCGGAAACACGGTCCAGTACCATGTCACCAAAGAGTCCTTCTCACAAAAAGCTCCCTCCCACTGTTTTTATAGACATGGAAGAAGAGCCAATGCCTTCATGTTCAAGTTCCATTTTAGAACATGTGTATGAAGAGCCATCTTGCGGCCACATTGCAGTGTCTTTCTCCAGAGGAGTGCACTCATGTAATATTACAAGAAGAAGAAATCGATTGGAAAGACCCAGCAATGTGGCCAGATGTCCTCATGGATAAGGAATGGGAGAAGATTGTTCTTTCAAGGCTTTCTAATGAAGAAGAATTGAAGCAGATGGTACAATCTCTTCCTAAGGACGATGATGACCATACTTCTAGTGACTTTCTCCTGTATGCCAAGTCATCTAATCAGCGTGAAAATTTTTCAAGGGATTGGCTAAGATGGAGCCCAAGTAGGAAAGTATTGTAATGTGTAACGTGCATGGAGTTGGAGTTGGAGAACACTCCAAAAGGCCCTAGGTGGCCATGCTGTTGACTTTGAGATGCAAAGAAGCAGCCTTCTTGTGGCAATGGACAGTATAATTTCTGATTTTTAACAGTACTTCAGAACAATGGAAGGTGTCTGCAAGTTGTTTGCTCCAGTTATTAAGATGAGGACAATTAGTGAAGAAAATCTGGTGGCATCCACTGAAGAATTGATCTCTGCATACCTTGAAGATCTTACATCATCGTTACTTTCGGAGTTGCAACATCTTCGGAAAGTTTATGAAGCTACATTTACAGAAAACATGGGTCCATTGGATTTACTAAACGTCATTTAAAAATTTGTGCTTCAAGGAATATTTGGAGAGGAGTGTATTGCACTCAGAATTTTTATCACCCTACCACTTTCATTCGCAGAAGGAGAGATAGCATTTAGCAAACTCTTTGGTCAAGAACTATCTGCATTCTTAAATGATGGAACAACGGTTGAACAGCCTAGCCCTTCTGTCAATTGATTATGAGCTCGCTAGATGCCTGAATTTTAAAGATCTGATTAAGGATTTTGCTAACCATAAGGTAAGATGACTGCCTGTTCCCCACATGTAAATTTTCACTTCACATCTTCTACATGTAGCCTGTTTTACATTAGTGTATTATTAAATGCAAAAAAAAGGAGCATGGACCGCACCTCCAAAAATCATACATTTGATCTAATGCCTCTCGGCAAAAATATATATAACTGAACATGAGGTTCTTAGTTTAACATTCTGATCAGACTGTATGAAGCCCACTGCCACGTCACGGCAAACCTCGTAGTGGGTCCTAACATTTCCTACCTGAATGGGAGCGGAGCCGTGCGCCAACCACCGCCACAGCGAAAATGCACCAGCAGGGCGGGTGGCCTGGTGCCTCACAGCACCCATGCTGCAAGGCCGAGTGCCCATGACAAAGAGGGTCCAGCCTGTTTTTGCTCTCACTTGAGAGCTTGAGGAAGGTGAGCTACAATGCTCCTTTCATGTGGTGTTGGTGCAGTGTGTCGGCCATTGTTGCTGTGGTTTTGCGCTTGTGGGGCGGCGCGGCCTGGAGTCATGGAGACTTGGCCTTGCAGCATGGGTGCTGTGAGGCACCAGGCCGCCCGCCCTGCTGGTGCATTTTCACTGTGGCGGTGGTTGGCGCACGGCTCCGCTCCCGTTCAGGTAGGAATATGTTAGGACCCACTACGAGGTTTGCCATGACGTGGCAGTGGGCTTCATACAGTCTGATCAGAATGCTAAACTAAGAACCTCATGTTCAGTCATATATATATTTTTACCGAGAGGCATTAGATCAAATGTATGATTTTTGGAGGTGCGGTCTATGCTCCTTTTTTTTGCATTAGTGTATTATTGCCATGTACACACGTGGTCAAAATTGCTGGTACCCCTCGTTTAATGAAAGAAACACCCACAATGGTTGAATCTGACAAAAGTAATAATAACTTAAAAATCTATGTGACATGGTGTGTACCACACTCAACATGGACCAGAGGAAGCAAAAGAAAGAGTTGTCTCAGGAGATTAAAAAGAAAATTATTGACAAGCATGTTAAAGGTAAAGGTTATAATACCATCTCCAAGCAGCTTGACGTTCCTGTGACTACAGTTGCACATATTATTCAGAAATTTAAGATCCATGAGACTGTAGCCAACCTCCCTGGAGGTGGCCGCAGGAGGAAAATTGATGACAAATCAAAGAGACTGATAATACGAATGGTAACAAAAGAGCCCAGGATAACTTCTAAATAGATTAAAGGTGAACTTCAAGCTCAAGGAACATCAGTGTCAGATCGCACCATCCGTCGTTCGTTGATCCAAAATGGACTTCATGGGAGACAACCAAGGAAAACAACATTGTTGAAAAAAAATCATAAAAAAGCCAGACTGGAATTTGCCAAACTACATGTTGACAAGCCACAAAGCTTCTGGGAGAATGTCCTATGGACAGATGAGACAAAAATGGAAGTTTTTGGCAAGGCACATCAGCTCTATGTTCACAGCCGGAAAAATGAAGCATATCAAGAAAAGAACACTGTCCCTACTGTGAAACATGGAGGAGGCTCTGTTATGTTCTGGGGCTGCTTTGCTGCATCTCGCACAGGGTGTCTTGAATCTGTGCAGGGTACAATGAAATCTCAAGACTATCAAGGGATTCTAGAGAGAAATGTGCTGCCCAGTGTCAGAAAGCTCGGTCTCAGTCGCAGGTCATGGGTCTGGCAACAGGATAATGACCCAAAACACACAGCTAAAAACACCCAAGAATGGCTAAGAGGAAAACATTGGACTATTCTGAAGTGGCCTTCTATGAGCCCTGACCTAAATCCTATTAAGCATCTTTGGAAAGAGCTGAAACATGCCGTCTGGAAAAGGCAACTTTCAAACACGAGACAACTGGAGCAGTTTGCTCATGAGGAGTGGGCCGAAATACCTGTCTAGAGGTGCAGGAGTCTCATTGACACTTACAGGAATCATTTGCAGTGATTGCCTCAAAAGGTTGTTCAACAAAATATTAAGTTAAGAGTACCATCATTTCTGTCCAGGCCTATTTCATGAGTTTAATTTTTTTTAAAATTCTGTGGAAGCAGGGTTGAAAAGCAATGTCTGACTTTCATTTGTTCATTTTCATAGATTTTTAATTTATTATTACTTTTGTCAGATTCAGGTTATTTCTGTGACCATTGT
The DNA here is from genome assembly GCF_046119375.1 of Phyllobates terribilis. NCBI lineage: Eukaryota > Metazoa > Chordata > Amphibia > Anura > Dendrobatidae > Phyllobates > Phyllobates terribilis. Next base: position 122,374 of record NW_027365220.1, read on the forward strand.
GGGTTTTTCTTTAATTAAACGAGGGGTACCAATAATTTTGACCACTTGTGTATGTTCTCCCGTGTTATGGATGAGTGTCCTAGCCTGACTATGGGTTTACTGACCCAAAGTCATAGCATTAGAGATGTAACAGATCAGTTAGTAATGTTTCAGTTGTGGGACCTGCACCTGACTGACCCTGCGATGCACTGTCAGTACCCCAGATGACAATATACCCATTTAATATTAGGACTCAGTTCTTAGGATAGAGCGTACTATTGTTTGTTGTTCTTAGATATATGGAAATACGTCTTTATTATTATGGTTCAGCTCCTTAGATCGTGAGCAATACTGTTTGTTGTTTTTATATTATGTTTTTCTGACCTCACAAAATGACCTTATTTTCATTGTATTAATTGTTTATAGATGTTGTCTTTGTTTTTTTGTGTGTTTTTGTGTGTTTGGTTTGTTTTTTGTTTGTTTTGTTACTGGCACTATAATTTTGCACTTTACATAATTGACCAAAAGATTTAACTAAATGACTCTTATGAAAAATAGATTTAGTTAGTGAAATGTTTAGTGGGAATGTTTTTACGAAGCTTTTATGTTAAGGGCATTGACCACTCACTGGTTATTGTTAAGCAATGTGTTTGCAAGATGATTAAAAGGCACTTAGTGCAGAAATTCAACAAAGCCCATATTTCTATTTCCCATATTTCGTATTTAGTGCTGAAGTTCAAGAAAGGCCATAATAGTAAGTGCATTCTCATCATCTCATACACACTGGTAAACAATAACCAGAAAATTGCCAATCCTTTTAATCATAGTTTAATGTTTTGGAAGAATTTACTTTAAAGTTTGTCACTCCTTATATCATAAATAATAAATAAACAGAAACTGCTTTTCTAATAGACTAACAGGTCCAGAAGAGATTCCTTTGCAGCAGTCACCTCATTATCATAACAAGCAGGATTACAATGAGAGATACCAGAGTCCACCATTCACATTAGGTAGTGTCATAGCTCACCTCTTCCCTCTTCCTGCACAATGACATCTGCATGTCACTAAACATGAGAACATGTATAGAAAACTCTCCCTAGGAATTAGAGTCCCCTATTTTGTCTTGTGATATATATACATCCATATATATAATGTTCATATCTCCAAACAAGCAAGAAAGCAGCTTCCATAAATGTACAGAAAACAGAATACAATAATCTGAAGAAATACAGATTATAAAAAAATTATCACAGTCTGGTTTCAATTAGTTTAAAAAATGTATGTGACTCATTCCCTTAAAGAAAAATAAGTAAAATATACCTAAAAACAGTATTGTATATTTTAAGAAATATTTAATAGGATAGAGTAGAGTAGGGCCCTGCCAAAAGAGTCTACCTTGTCGTGGTGGCAGGCTTAAAAAATCTTTTGGCCAAAACAAAAGCTGATGGCTATGTATGTGATATGATGTTCGATGGGAACTGTTAATGTGTGATTGGTGAGGCCGAGGGGCAAAAACAGAGTTTTTCCAAGAGTGGGAGGTGGAACGGTGGAAAGTTTGAGGGGTGGAGGTGTTACTGGGGTGGAGTCTCAAGGGTGCCCAGAAATTTAGCCAGTGGGGGGGGGGGGTGAGATTCCTGGTGGCAGCCCTGCTTCAATATATAGCAAAAATCAGTCTCCTACTTTCCACAGGCATGTGTTGAAAGGAGTACTGTCATGACAAGCACTGGAGTGTTCAGCAGACCTCACGCTGTCATGGCAACCCTTTGGCACCCCACAACCACGATGTAAGGGCGATGATGGGCAGTTAGAACAGTGCGACCCACCTGGGCCAGTCGCTGTAAATGTTGCTGTCAGAGACTGTTAGCGGCATTTAACAGTATAACTGCCGCAGGTGGAACTTCCCTCCACTCGCAACTTTTAGAGGCAGATGATGGCTGAATAACGCAGCCATCATCTGCCGGCTCAGTTCCCAAGTCCATATCAAAGAACGGGACCTGGGACGTATATATATATATTTTTTAAACCATTTTGCTTTTTACTTTGTTTATTTTAGTCCCATTACAGAACGTGAACCTGGTGGAGCTTCATTGCACGATCCTGCGAGGCATGATTTAACATTGCAGCTGTGGGGGCCATTGTGTGAGTTGGCTGACTAAGAGAGCCCCGTACTTTTATTTGACAACCTAGATGCCACTGGTATGTAGGTTGCGGCATCAAAGGCGTTAATTAAAGATAACAGCTAGGATCAAAGACATTGACTGCTCAGTTCCTGCAGGAGCCCCTCAGTGATCCAACTGGAATGGTACCAGCATCGGAGGTGAGTATAGCTGCTCCTACTTTACTTTGTGGAAACATAGTGATTGAGAAGGGTTGCTCCGAGTAGTGAACAACCCTTCACGTCAGAGAGAGACATGCAGCCTAACGGGAAAGCCCGGTGACCCCTGCTAGGGCCAGAGCTTCAGAGAAAACTTATGTGGTGACTCCCACGACTGGGCGCACCACCTATGTGAAGAGAACATTAACGTTAAATAGTGAAAGACTTTCTCTGCTATTGCATCCAGACACCTACATTACATCAACATGCTCACTATACCTCTAAATTAATAGAAGGGTACAGCTATTTTTTTTTTAATTGGGTAACTGGGGGGGGGGTTCTTCTTTTCTGGTACTTCTGAGGTTCTTCTGATGTGGCAAGGCACCCCAAACCATTCCAGCAATGTTTGCACTCAAAATTGACACACCTTATCTTTGCAGTGGCCGAATAGTATTATCTTGCCACATATTAAAGATTTGCATTTTCAGGAGAAATTGTGTTATGATTTCCATGGTTCAATTTTTCTTGATGTCCTTGTCAAAATGCTAAATTTGGGGCTAAAAAAAACATTTAAGTGGAAAAATGTAATTTTTCAATTTCACCTCCAAGTGTTTAGTGAATCGTCACCCAGTTGAAGATGCTCACTATGCACAGAAATGAATTCCTTGAGACATACAGTTTCCAAAATGGGATAAATTATGGGAGTTTCTGTGGTTTTCTCACCTTAGGGGCTCTTCAAATGTGACATGTCATCTACAATCTATTTCAGGTAAAACTGAGCCAAATGTTTTATAAAGCTTCTTCCCTTCCGAGCCCTTCCATGTGCCCAAAGAGTAGTCTCTGACCACATATGGGGTATTGACGTACTCAACGTTTCCCTTGTAAAAACTAAAAAAACATATTAGTGGAAAAAAAAATATTTTTCTTTTTCACGGCCCAGTGTTATAAAATTCTCTGAAGTGGATGTGGGTTCAGGATGGTCACTACACCCTTAGATGAATTCATAGTAGGGCGTAGTTTCCATAATTTGGATCATTGTGGGAGTTTTTTGCTATTTTGGCACAACGAACAGAGGCTCTACAAACATGACACGGCTTTACAATCTATTACTGACAAAATAGAGCATCAAAAGCCCCAAAAATAGCTTTGAGTCTCTTATGGGGTATCAGAGTACTAAGGAGAAATTGTTCAACACATTCTGGGGTCCATTTTCTACTGTTACCCTTATGAAAATGAGAAATTTGATGCTAAAGTAACATTTTCATGGAAAACATTTTTCACGTCCCAAAGTTATTAATTTTTGTGAAGCATCTTTGGATCTAAAATGGCCATCACACCCCTAGATTGATTCCTTGAGGAATGTAGTAACTAAAATTGGTTCTTTTCTTGGGGCTTTCTGTTGTTTGCGCAACTCAGGGGCTCTGCAAATGTGACGTGGCATATGGAAACTATTCCAGCCAAAATTGCCCTCCTAAGTAAAATTGCCCTCCTAAGTAAAAATTTTGCTCCTTGCCTTCCAAACCTTGCCGTTCATCCAAAAAGTATCTTCCAGCCACAAATGGGGTATTGGCCTACTCAGGAGAAATTTCACAACAAACTGTATTGTCCATTTTTTTCTGCTCCCTTATTGAAATGACAAAATTTGGAGCGAAAGTAACATTTTTGTGCATAAAAAGTAATTTTTCATTTAACTATGAATCCCTGTGGGGTATACAAAATGGTCCCGAAAAACTGAGGGATGGGAAATTTCATTGGCATACAAAATTCAAAGTTCAGAAATTGAGAATTTTTCTAAATATTTGTAAAATTTCCAATATTTTTTATATAAATGTCTATCATATTGACCTAAATTTACCACGAACATAAAGTACAATGTGTCAAGAAAAAAATGATTACCACATAAAATGACACATATTAGTTTAAAAAATTTGGCCTGGTCAGGAATGTAAAAACTAACAGGTGGGAAGGGGTTAAAGAGTTATTCCCAATATATGTAATAACTCTGAAGTGGAGCAGACTCAACAATACAAACGGTATATATTATTAAATAAATTTCTTAGACCTGATGAGGCTTGTTTGGTTACATTGAAAATCCACTTGCTTTTGAGCTGAAATATTTGTACCTGTTCACACGGGCCAATAAATACACCATTTTTTATGTAATTTTCTATTAAGTACTATCATCTTTTTGCTTACTTACAGGTGCATATCACAAAATTAGAATATCATCAAAAAGTTAATTTATTTCAGTTCTTCAATACAAAAAATGAAACTCATATATTATATAGAATCATTACAAACAGAGTGATCTATTTCACGTGTTTATTTCTGTTAATGTTGATGATTATGGCTTACAGCCAATGAAAACACAAAAGTCATTATCTCAGTAAATTAGAATACTTTATAACAACAGCTTGAAAAATTATTTTAAAATCTGAAATGTTGGCCTACTGAAATGTATGTTCAGTAAATGCACTCAATACTTGGTCGGGGCTTCTTTTGCATCAATTACTGCATCAATGCGGCGTGGCATGGAGGCAATCAGCCTGTGGCACTGCTGAGGTGTTATGGAAGCCCAGGTTGCTTTGATAGCAGCCTTCAGCTCGTCTGCAATGTTGGGTCTGGTGTCTCTCATCTTCCTCTTGACAATACCCCATAGATTCTGTATGGGGTTAAGGTCAGGCGAGTTTGCTGGCCAATTAAGCACAGTGATACTGTTGTTTTTAAACCAGATATTAGTAGTTTTGGCAGTGTGGACAAGTGCCAAGTCCTGCTGGAGAATGAAATTTCTATTTCCAAAAATCTTGTCTGCAGAGGGAAGCATGAAGTGCTCTAAAATTTCCTGGCAGACGGCTGCGCTGACTTTGGTCTTGATAAAACACAGAGGACCTACACCAGCAGATGGCATGGCTCCCCAAACCATCACTGATTGTGGAAACTTCACACTAGACCTCAAGCAGTTTGGATTGTGTGCCTCTCCACTTTTCCTCCAGACTCTGGGACCTGGATTTCCAAATGAAAATTGGAACTCTGAGACCTTGTGGAGTATGTCAATGACTGCCTTCTGGACATCTGTCAAGTCAGCAGTCTTCCCCATGATTGTGGAGCCTACTGAAACAGACTAAGGGACCTTACACTTAGGAAGCCTTTGCAGGTGTTTTTTGTTAATTATTCTCATTTACTGAGATAATGACTTTTGTGTTTTCATTGGCTGTAAGCCATAATCATCAACAGTAACAGAAATAAACACTTGAAATAGATCACTCTGTTTGTAATAACTCTATATAATATATGAGTTTCACTTTTTGCAATGAAGAACTGAAATAAATTAACTTTTTGATAATATTCTAATTTTGTGAGATTCACCTGTATGTGCCATAGCTTGGTGGGTTGCAGTCTGTGTGCTGGAGCCAGGTCCGGTCCGGGGTCCCCCTTCTTGTGCTTCTGCTCACCGTGCTCCAGGGTATCGTGTGCCGGGGCCTGCCGACAGTGGCATACATCTCCTCGGCGCAGGGAGCCTTGGAGCTCTCACAGCCGTCAAAACTGAACGGCCATGCAGCTCCAAGGGAGTCCTCCGCCTCTTTTGTGACGCGTTGGTGAAGGTGTGTACGCGATGACGTCATGGCGTACGCGGCTACATAGAGCACCAGGATGCCAGTACAAAAGTGCCGCTGCAGGGGATCATATGAGAGGTAAGTATGAAAACTTATTTTTTTTTTATAGAATTAATTAAATGGTCTTGGCGGAGAGCAAATGATGAATTGGGAGTGGGGGTGGGGAGAGCAAATAGTGAAGTGTGGGATGGGGAAAGCACATGATGAACTGGGAGTTGGGGGTGGGAAGAGCACATGGAGAATTGGAAGTGGGAGGTGGGGAGTGCACATGGTGACCTGGGAGTGGGAGGTGGGGAGAGCACATGGTGAACTGGGAGTGGGGGTTGGGGAGAGCACATAGTGAACTGGGAGTAGAGGTTGGGGAGAGCAAATGGTGAATTGAGAGTGGGGTGGTGAGGAGAGCAAATGGTGAATTGGGAGTGAGGGGTGGGGAAAGCACATGGTAAATTGTGGGTGGGGAGAGCAAATGATGAATTGGAAGTTTGGCTTGGGGAGAGCAAATGATGAATTGGGAGTTGGGGGGAGAGCAAATGATGAATTGGGAGTGGGGGAGCTGGAGCTGGGGTGGAGCCTGGGCAGAGTCTCAAGGGGGCCCGAAAATTTTGCCAGGGAATAGGGACTATGGGGATGATGGGTAGGGACTGTGGGGATGATAGGTAGGGACTGTGGGGATGATGGATGGGGGCACATCCAGGGTGGTGGTTATGAAAGTCCATGGCATATCACAGCTCTTTCTTTCTCGCAGCCTATGGCATGCGCTCACATACTACGCTGCTATCTCCACTGCACTCTCTTCTTCCCACAGTAGGATATATGTTTTCTCTTCCTCCTTCATGGAGTTGAAATCCGGGAAGAGATTGAAGGTTCTCCTGAAGTGAGTGTCCCTCACTGCTGAGTATTTGGTGTAGTGTAGCAGGAAGTGGGTCTCATCCTCCAGGGCCTCCAGGTCACAGTGTGGGCACAGTCTGTCCTCCCTGGGCTTGTAGTTCTGTATGTGCCAGCTGGATTTTATGGCCAGATTGTGGGCAATGAGTCTATACTGGCTCAGGATCTGGCGGTCTCTGGGGTCCGGGAGTTTCTCCACATATGGAGCCAGTCTGTAATCTTTCTGTAGACTCCTGTATACGGTTAGTTTCTGTGAGGTGATGATATTGTTCCTCCAGTTACTGACATACCTCTCCTGACCCTCGTCTAGCATCCTCCTGATTCTGACTTTTGTCAGGCTGCTGTGATTGGTATTTTGGTCTGGATGGGTTTGGGTGAGCTGTTGCGGGGGTCTTGGTTCGTGTGGACCACCTAAATGTAGCAGGGCTTTATGGTGATGGGAGCTTGGACTTATCACTATGTAGGACAGCGTCCTCTTCAGAACTGCTAGGTG